>NC_083116.1:128871937-129171937 GCF_949774975.1 Lagenorhynchus albirostris
CCCATATTACTTTTTTTTCTTCCTTCCTCCCTTCCTCCCTTCCTTCCTTCCTTCCTTCCTTCCTTCCTTCCTTCCTTCCTTCCTTCCTTCCTTCCCAGTGCAATATAGAAGTTAGTAGCTGCCTAATGAATATGTACACGCACAAAATCAGCTGTGGGAATAATTTTTCACACCTGGATGGCTCCTTCCAGAACAGGTGTGACTTAAGCTCATTTGTTGAAGTCGTCAGGAAAAACACTCTGGTTGTCATTTCTTAAAAATCAGTGTTTCTCAGGGGAAATATTGATCCGGTTTATTTGGCTTCATTTCCTCATAATTCCACATCTCTTCTAAGTGCAGTTTGCCTCTTTAAGGACACATTCTGGGATTTAGTTTATATTTTGTTTATTTCCATGTCCAGTGGTTTTTTAAGATGTTTGTTTGTATATGTTCACTTCAGTGATAAAAATAATATAATATTGTAATAGAAAATTTAAAAATAAGTTTACTAAATATTCATTTTATGTATTTCTTTTTTTGGCTTTTTTTCAGTTTCCATTTGCCTTTTTTTTAATTGAAGCAGTACGCAGGCTTCTCATTGCGGTGGCTTCTCTTGTTGCAGAGCTCGGGCTCTAGGCACGTGGGCTTCAGTAGTTGCAGAACGCGGGCTCATTAATTGCAGCACATGGGCCCTAGAGCACGTGGGCTTGAGTAGTTGCGGTGCGCAGGCTTAGTTGCTCCATGACATGTGGGATCTTCCTGGACCAGGGATGGAACCCATGCCCCCTGCATTGACAGGCAGATTCTTAACCACTGCGCCACCAGAGAAGTCCCTGCATATATCTTCTTGAATTATGGTTTCCTCCGGATATATGCCCAGTAGTGGGATTGCTGGGTCGTATGGTAGTTCTATTTTTAGTTTTTTAAGGAACCTCCATACTGTTCTCCATAGTGGCTCTACCAATTCACATTCCCACCAGCAGTGCAAGAGTGTTCCCTTTTCTCCACACCCTCTCCAGCATTTATTGTTTCTAGATTTTTTGATGGTGGCCATTCTGACCGGTGTGAGATGATATCTCATTGTAGTTTTGATTTGCATCTTTCTAATGATTAGTGATGTTGAGCATTCTTTCATGTATTTGTTGGCAATCTGTATATCTTCTTTGGAGAAATGTCTATGTAGGTCTTCTGCCAAGAAGTTTGTTTGTTTTCTTTGATGTTGAGCTGCATCAGCTGCTTATAAATTCTGGAGGTTAATCCTTTGTCAGTTGCTTCATTTACAAATATTTTCTCCCATTCTGAGGGTTGTCTTTTCATTTTGTTTATGGTTTCGTTTGCTGTGCAAAAGTTTTTAGGTTTCATAAGGTTATTTTTGTTTTTATTTCCATTTGTCTAGGAGGTGGGTCAAAAAAGGATCTTGCTGTGATTTATGTCCTAGAGTGTTCTGCCTCCTAGAGTGTTTTCCTCTAAGAGTTTTGTAACGTCGGGTCTTACATTTAGGTCTTTAATCCATTTTGAGTTTATTTTTGTGTATGGTGTTAGGGAGTGTTCTAATTTCATTCTTTTACATGTACCTGTCCAGTTTTCCCAGCACCATTTATTGAAGAGGATATGTTTTCTTCATTGTGTATTCTTGCCTCCTTTATTATAAATAAGGTGACCATATGTGTGTGGGTTTATCTCTGGGCTTTCTATCCTTTTCCATTGATCTGTATTTCTGTTTTTGTGCCTCTTCCATAATGTCTTGATTACTGTAGCTTCGTAGTATAGTCTGAAATCTGGGAGCTTGATTCCTCCAGCTCCGTTTTTCTTTCTCAAGATTGCTTTGGCTATTCGGGGTCTTTTGTATTTCCATACAAATTGTGAAAGTTTTTGTTCTAGTTCTGTGAAAAATGTCATTGGTTGTGTGATAGGGATTGCATTGAATCTGTAGATTGCTTTGGGTAATATAGTCATTTTCACAACGTTGATTCTTCAAATCCAAGAACATGGTATATTTCTCCATCTGTTTGTATCATCTTTAATTTCTTTCATTAGTGTCTTATAGTTTTCCGCATACAGGTCTTTTGCCTCCTCATGTAGGTTTATTCATAGATATTTTATTCTTTTTGTTGCAGTGGTAAATGGGAGTGATTCCTTAATTTCTCTTTCAGACTTTTCATCATTATGGTATAAGAATGCAAGAGATTTCTGTGCATTAATTTTGTATCCTGCTACTTTACCAAATTCATTGATTAGCTCTAGTAGTTTTCTGGTAGCATCTTTAGGATTCTCTATGTATAGTATCATGTCATTTGCAAACAGTGACAGCTTTACTTCTTCTTTTCCAATTTGTATTCCTTTTATTTCTTTTTCTTCTCTGATTGCTGTGGCTAAAACTTCCAAAACTATGTTGAATAACAGTGGTGAGAGTGGGCAACCTTGTTTTGGTCCTGATCTTAGAGGAAATGGTTTCAGTTTTTCACCACTGAGAATGATGTTGCCTGTTGGTTTGTCCTATATGGCCTTTATTATGTTGAGGTAAGTTCCCTCTATGCCTACTTTCTGCAGGGTTTTTATCGTAAATGGGTGTTGAATTTTGTCAAAAGCTTTCTCTGCATCTATTGAGATAATCATATGGTTTTTCTCCTTCAATTTGTTAAGATGGTGTATCACATTGATTGATTTGCATATATTACAGAATCCTTGCATTCCTGGGATAAACCCCACTTGCTCATGGTGTATGATCCTTTTAATGTGCTGTTGGATTCTGTTTGCTAGTATTTTGTTGAGGATTTTTGCATCTATGTTCATCAGTGATATTGGCCTGTAGTTTTCTTTCTTTGTGACACCTTGGTCTGGTTTTGGTGTCAGGATGATGGTGGCCTCGTAGAATGAGTTTGGGAGTGTTCCTCCCTCTGCTATATTTTGGAGGAGTTTGAGAAGGATGGGTATTAGCTCTTCTCTAAATATTTGATAGAATTCACCTGTGAAGCCATCTGGTCCTGGGCTTTTGTTTGTTGGAAGATTTTTAATCACAGTCTCAATTTCAGTGCTTGTGATTGGTCTTTTTATATTTTCTATTTCTTCCTGGTTCAGTCTCGGAAGGTTGTGCTTTTCTAAGAGTTTGTCCATTTCTTCCAGGTTTTCCATTTTATTGGCATATAGTTGCTTGTAGTAATCTCTCATTATCCTTTGTATTTCTGCAGTGTCAGTTCTTACTTCTCCTTTTTCATTTCTAATTCTATTGATTTGAGTCTTCTCCCATTTTTTCTTGATGAGTCTGGCTAATGGTTTATCAATGTTGTTTATCTTCTCAAAGAACCAGCTTTTAGTTTTATTGATCTTTGCTATCATTTCCTTCATTTCTTTTTCATTTATTTCTGATCTGATCTTTATGATTTCTTTCCTTCTGATAACTTTGGGGTTTTTTTGTTCTTCTTTCACTAATTGCTTTAGGTGAAAGGTTAGGTTGTTTATTTCATATTTTTCTTATTTCTTGAAGTAGGATTGTATTGCTATAAACTTCCCTCTAAGAACAGCTTTTGCTGCATCCCCTAGGCTTTGGGTTTTTGTATTTTCATTGTCATTTGTCGCTAGGTATTTTTTGATTTCTTCAGTGATCTCTTGGTTATTTAGTAGTGTGTTGTTTGGCATCCAATTTTTTTGGTATTTTTTACAGGTTTTTTCCTATAATTGATATCTAGTCTCATCGCGCTGTAGTCGGAAAAGATACTTGATACGATTTCAATTTTCTTAAATTTACCAAGGCTTGATTTGTGACCCAAGATATGATCTACCCTGGAGAATGTTCCATGAGCACTTGAGAAGAAAGTGTATTCTGTTGTTTTTGGATGGAATGTCCTATAAATATCAATTAAGTCCATCTTATTTAATATGTCATTTAAAGCTTGTGTTTCCTTATTTATTTTCATTTTAGATGATCTGTCCATTTGTGAAAATGAAAGTCCCCTACTATGATTGTGTTACTGTTGATTTCCCCTTTTATGGCTGTTAGCATTTACCTTATGTATTGAGGTGCTCCTATGTTGCGTGCATAAATATTTACAATTGTTATATCTTCTTCTTGTGTTGATCCCTTGATCATTATGTAGTGTCCTTCTTTGTCTCTTGTAATAGTCTTTATTTTAAAGTCTATTTTGTCTGATGTGAGAATTGCTGTTCCACCTTTCTTTTGATTTCCATTTGCATGGAATATCTTTTTCCATCCCTCACTTGCAGTCTGTATGTGTCCCTAGGTCTGAAGTGGGTGTCTTGTAGACAGCATATATACGGGTCTTGTTTTGTTATCCATTCAGTCAGTCTGTGTCTTTTGGTTGGAGCATTTTATCCATTTACATTTAAGGTAATTATCAATATGTATGTTCCTATTACCATTTTCCTAATTGTTTTGGGTTTGTTTTTGTTGGTTTTTTCCTTCCCTTGTGTTTCCTGCCTAGAGAAGTTCCTTTAGCTTTTGTTGTAAAGCTGGTTTGGTGCTGCTGAATTCTCTTAGCTTTTGCTTGTCTATAAAGGTTTTAATTTCTCCTTTGAATCTGAATGAGATCCTTGCTGGGTAGAGTAGTCTTGGTTGTAGGTTTTTCCCTTTCATCACTTTAAATATTTCTCGCCACTCCCTTCTGACTGGCAGAGTTTCTGCTGAAAGATCAGCTGTTACCCTTATGGGGATTCCCTTGTGTGTTATTTGTTGTTTTTCCCTTGCTGCTTTTAATATTTTTTCTTTATATTTAATTTTTGATAGTTTGATTAATATGTGTCTTGACGTGTTTGTCCTTGGATTTATCCTGTATGGGACTCTCTGCACTTTCTGGACTTGACTGTTTCCTTTCCCATATTAGGGAAGTTTTCAACCATAATCTCTTCAAATATTTTCTCCATCCCTTTCTTTTTCTCTTCTTCTTCTGGGACCCCTATAATTCGAATGTTGGTGCATTTAATGTTGTTCCAGAGGTGTCTGAGAGTGTTCTCAATTCTTTTCATTCTTTTTTCTTTATTCTGCTCTGCAGTAGTTATTTCCAGTATTTTATCTTCCTGGTCAGCTATCCATCCTTTTGCCTCAGTTATTCTGCTTTTGACTCCTTCTAGAGAAATTTTAATTTCATTTATTGTGTTGTTCATCATTGTTTATTTGCTCATTCGTTCTTCTAGGTCCTCGTTAAATGTTTCTTGTATTTTCTCCATTCTATTTCCAAGATTTTGGATCATCTTTACTATCATTACTCTGAATTCTTTTTCAGGTAGACTGCCTGTTTCCTCTTCATGTGTTTGGTCCAGTGGGTTTTTAGCTTGCTCCTTCATCTGCCATGTGTTTCTCTGTCTTCTCATTTTGCTTAACTTACTGTTTTTGAAGTTTCCTTTTCACAGGCTGCAGGTTCGTAGTTCCCCTTGTTTTTGGTGTCTGCCCCCACTGGGTAAGGTTGGTTCAGTAGGTTGTGTAGGCTTCCTGGTGGAGGGGACTGTTGCCTGTGTTCTGGTGCATGAGGCTGGATATTGTCTTTCTGGTGTGCAAGACCGTGTCTGGTGGTGTGTTTTGGGGTGTCTGTGACCTTATTATGATTTTAGGCAGTCTGTCTGCTAATGGGTGGGATTGTGTTCTTGTCTTGCTAGTTGTTTGGCATGGGGTGTCCAGCACTGGAACTTGCTGGTTGTTGAGTGGAGCTGGGTCGTAATGTTGAGATGGAGATCTCTGGGAGAGCTTTCGCCATTTGATATTCCGTGGAGCCAGGAGGTCTCTGGTGGACCAATGTCCTGAACTCGGCTCTCCCACCTCAGAGGCACAGGCCTGACACCCTGCCGGAGCACCAAGACCCTGTCAGCCACATGACTGACCCAGAGTTCAGACTGTAAAAAGCTGCACCGTGAGGGTGCCAGGCCAAGCTGTACTGTGATTTTCCTAACAGTGTCTTTTGAAGAGCAGGTACTATTAATTTTAAAGTTCTGTTTATAATTTTTTTAAGGATTGTGATTTTGGTGTCATATCTAAGAAATCATTGGCTAACCCTAGGTCACATTTCTTTCTCTTATATAGATTTAGGTTTTAAATCCAAATTTAAATGCAAGCCATGGTTCATTTTGAGTTAATTTTTTAATGCAAGGTACACACTCAGGTGTTTTTTGGTGGGGGAGGATTGGCATATGGATATCTGCTCCAGTATTATTTGTTTAAAAAACCATCCTTTCTCCACTGAATTACCTTAGAACAATTTTTCAGAAATCAGTTGTTTGTATGTGTGTGTATTTCTGGACACTGTATTCTGTTCCACTGGTTTATTTGTCTATGTTGTTGGTGATGGCATACCATCTTGATTATGGTAGTTTTAAAATAAGGTAATATGTGTAATGTGTGTTCTCCAACTTCATTCTTTTTTTTCAAAGTCATTGTGATCAGGCTACATCCTTTGCATTTCCATATGCATCTCAAATTCAGCTTGTCATTTTCCACCCAAAAGCCTGCTGAGGACTTGATTGACATTTAATTGAATATATAGATCAGTCTGAAGATAGTTGACATCTTAACAGTACTGATTTTTCTGACTCTTAACAGTGTACATTTCTCAGGAACACTTTTTTTGGTTGACAGTGTACAGGTCTTTAAAATCTTTTGTTCAATTTGCCCCTACATATTCTGTATTTTTGATGCCATGGGCAAAGGTATTCGTCTTTTGATAAAGGGTTTTTTGGATTTGATTCCTTTAGCCAGTGTATAGAAACACAATTGGTTTCTGTACGTGATTGTATCTTATGCAGTATTTTTGATTGGATGCTCGCCATTGTGCATTTGACCTTGTTGGATGCTGGATATTTTTGTATTCTTATAGTTATCCTTGACATTTGTTCTGGGACACACTTAAATCATGTGGACACAGCTTGACATTTTTACATCTTGCTGTTAATATTTGTTAGATTGGACCAGACTGGTTGTCAGGTGGAAGCTAATTATCCCTTAATGAGCATCTTATCCAATATCCCATGCAACCTTCATGAGGTTTTCCAGGATGGATGGTTGGAACAGGAACTGATCCTGGTCCTGGGTGATCTGTGGGAAATTTTAGGTTTTTGTTTTTCCCCAGCTTTGAGAAGCTTGAGTAATTGTTTCCTTATATATACGCACTGATATTTACTCAGCTGACAACATGGGGAGGATTCTTTGCAGATCTCCTTTCTTCTGTCTGGGTGAAACTGTCTCTTTCCTGGTACTCTGTCCTGAGAACCTACCTGCCTTGGTCTCCTAAGATTCAGAGAAGTTTTCTGGGGTCTGCCTAGATTCCCCTTCCTAGATCATGGCTTGGAAACACTGAACACAATAAGCCCAGGCAATTGAGGGTTTCAACTGGTTCATCTTGAGTCTCTCAAAGATCGCTATTCTCTGTGTCCTGATAGCTACTTCCTTGAGAGCTGCCTTCTATTCTATTGTGTAAGGTCCTCCTTAGTCCATTTTGGCCAATGATTGATGCATCATATCACCTCTTACTCCTGACTTTTCATTTAAAACATGGGAGTTTTCTACAGCACTCCCATTTTTCTATGTATATTTATAAAGAGAATTTTTTTTAAATTATTTTATTTATTTATTTTGGCCACGTGGCACATGGGATCTTAGTTCCCCAGCCAGGATTCGAACCTGCATCCCATGCATTGGAAGCGCAGTCTTAACCACTGGACTGCTGGGGAAGTCCCTATTTTTATTTTTAAAATTTGATTGAAGTATAGTTGATTTACAGTGTTGTGTTAATTTCTGCTGTAGAGCAAAGTGTCTCAGTTATATATATTCTTTTTCATATTCTTTTCCAGTATGGTTTATCACAGGATATTGAATATACTTCCCTGTGCTATATGGTAGGACCTGGTTGCTTCTCTGTCTTATATATACTAGTTTGTGTCTGCTAATCCCAGACTCCCAATCTATCCCTCCCCCACCCCCCTCCCCCAATGGCAACCACAAATCTGTTCTATAAAGAGAATTTTAAAACATTCATTTTTATATTTTGGATGTGATTGATTTCCATCTCCTCACTGTTGCGACATCAGACTTATTGATACTGATATGTTCACTTTTTTGCCCACTTCTCTTAATAGTTTTCTTATTTCTCTTAGGTTTTTTTAATGTTCCTGTTTTGCTTCATGTCTGATTGCATTTTAATGTGTATTTTATTGCTTGTGTCTTGGGATTTCCCAAAGAAAAGAAAGAACTAGGTCATCGGATGTGAATTCTCTTTTAACTTGAAAATCACTGTGGCATTTCATAAATTCCCCACCCCCTACAGATACACAGTAAGCAACACCCCTCCTATTTGACGTAATGAGTGCAATACACTAAAATATCGACGCTATTCGTTCCATCACTTAGGCTTAAAAGACCCACAGGCATTGTAAGTGCAAATGAGATTTTCACACACTATTCCTGGTGTGCTTTATGTTCACTGCCTTTCTGAAACAAGAATACACCAGAGCCACCATTTCTGGGGAAACAATGTTTTAGGGACCCAGTTCAGTTTATAGTTTACTGTTACTGACTCTTCTAGTTACCCATTCTCACTTGTCTCCTAATTTCGACTGAAAATTTCAAAAAGAGCCTTCATGTGGATAAGTTATTAAAGGATGAAGAATACAGTCACACACATGAAATTCAGATGGTTCCCAAAGGAAGGATTCTATTTTGGCACAAGCTAAGTCAAGCCAAAGGGTTTGGTAATCTTTTCCCATCCCTGGCAGGGATAGATTGTGTAGGTTTACCAGAAGCCTGGGACAATATTTTTAGCCACCTCGTGTTGTCTGATCGTCTTTGAAGGACTCATGCAAATATCCGTGTGGGCTGTTTTCAGAAGCCAAGCCACTTAACAAAGGGTTCTTTTATCAAAGTATTAAGTCGTTCATAAATGAAGACTGTTTATCTGCAGAAGGGCTTCAAAGCCTGTTTTGATGAAGATGGACTTCCTTTCTCTGTGGCAACTGTCCTAGCCCGTGGAGGGGGAATTCACAGCCCGGGGCGGGCGGGAGTCCAAGGCAGTGGGAGGAGATGGCCGAGGCTTTTAGGAAGGTTTCATTGCAGGTGTTTCCTCTGAGTGCAGTTTAGACTGTTTCTGAAATGCATCTGGAGAAAGGAGGCCACTTCGTTTCCTTCCAGACCATTTCATCTTGTGCTTGGATAGAATCACTTGTTCACCTAGCACAGTGATTTCCCCTACTGTATTATATAATGATTCCAGAATTTACAAAAAGCATGCCCGTCCTAATTATTTGAGAAATCCCTCAATTTAGATTAGATTTGGGTCAAGGTTGAAAACAAACAAAGAAAAGCCTAGAGAATAAAATTAATGTTACCATCCCAAAATAGGACCTGTAGGTACAACGGAGTACACAATGGGAATGAGAGACTAGAAAGGGAAGGTGAAAGAGGTTTGTGAGGGTGCTTAGAGAGGGACGGATATAGCATCATTGTTACCTAGACAATGGACCAAGACCAAGCTCATCACTGTCATTGGTTGTTGAGTGTCTTATTTTAGTTGACAGAAAGCACCCTTGGACTTATTGGGTCTGGAAGGTGAACATGTGGATGACAAGCATATGAGTACCTGGTGATATCAGGGGGGATATGACGGGGATATCCTTAGAGACAGAGTCTGTCATACAGTGAAGTAAGTCAGAAAGAGAAAAATAAATACCATATGCTAACACATATATATGGAATCTAAAAAAAAAAAAAAAGGTCATGAAGAACCTAGGGGTAAGACGGGAATAAAGACACAGACCTACTAGAGCATGGACTTGAGGACACGGGGTGGGGGGGAAGGGTAAGCTGGGACGAAGTGAGAGAGTGGCATGGACATATACACACTACCAAATGTAAAATAGATAGCTAGTGGGAAGCAGCCGCATAGCACAGGGAGATCAGCTCGGTGCTTTGTGACCACCTAGAGGGGTGGGATAGGGAGGGTGGGAGGGAGATACAAGAGGGAGGAGATATGGGGATATATGTATACGTATAGCTGATTCACTTTGTTATAAAGCAGAAACTAACAGACCATCGTAAAGCAATTATACTCTGATAAAAATGTTAAAAAAAAAAAAAGAGACCAGCTATATGGTCCCTGGAATCACTCTGACCTCAGTGATCGGAGCACAGAAAATAATGTTCCTACATTCTTTGAGGGTCTTTAGAAGTTATTACAAGTTAACTTTTGCTCAACTTTTACTATAATATATTTTAAAACTATCCACAAATCGAGTTTCCTGTCTTCTGACCTTCTTTAATTCGACCTCTGGAAAACAGGCTTTGGCCAATAAAGCAAACGTAGGATATTCATTAACCATCTCTATAAAAATGAGGCTGAATAATTGACAATATTATTAATCCCCAAAAGTGAAATATTCAATTTGGAAAGTTCATTTTGGAAGACTGTCAATGTAATTGTGAGCTTTTTTCTCGTGTGTGTGTGTGCGTGTGCATGTGTGTGTGTGTGTGTGTGTGTGTGTGTGTGTGTTGACTTCAGAGAAATATGTTTCTATGTGGGACCAGAGGTAATTACCTCGCCAAATCGAGCAGTTTCTAGGAATGAATGAAGTCCTTGCTTTAGATGAACACCACACCATTGCCTAAATGTGTTGTTTAGTCATTCAACACACGCTTTTTTGTTTCCAGTGAGAGTGAAAGTGCACTAGATCAGAGAAAACATCCAGAAACCTGGTTTTCAGCCACGTGCAACTTAAAATCATTCATGCTTTCTACATATATTTCTGCATTAGTGTGGTTTTGTTTACTTAGGTACGTGGAAGAGAAAATGATTAATTGTGAATCTGATGCTGACGCCAAGACAAAGTCACTTTTAGAAAGCCAAGGAATTATATTACAGCGCGCCTTGTTAATAATGTTTAGTGGTTTCTCTACACCACGGTAGTTAGGATCTGTCGCATCTACTGTTATTTGTTTTATTTCGGAAAACTTTGAGTTGATATCTTCCACCATTGCGTGCATGTACCGTCACGGCCACCTGCTACACCAGCTGTTTTCAACTGAGGGAACTGAGAAGAAAAGCCTTCAGAAGTCAATTAATGCATAATGTTCTTTCCTTTCAAGATCAGTTACTAAATCTTAACAGGTTTAGGTCGGAGATAAACCAGCTCATGCAAAATCCGGCTCCCATGTATCATCAGAATACCCTGTGGCTTCCATGGCGTCCAAATAGTTCAGGAAAACACCATGGTCCCGAGAATCTTATATTGGGTGTATAAATAAGGTTCTCTTATCACATGCTTTAGGGCTATTTACTATTTCAAACCAATACGTTCTTTTCTTATAACTTAGAAATGCTGTGCTAAAGATACCCATCCATCTTAAATTACTCTAGAAGTGGGATGTGGGTCCATCAAAAGGACAGGAGTTTGGGCATAATTTACCAAAGTAAGTCTCGCATTTTGGGGTTGAGAAATATGCTATGATGATTAAGAAAAAGATTTTGAGAAAGAGATAGTAAGGGGGAAAACAGTCCTTCCCCAGCTATGAATGCATCCTTCTCTACTACGGTAATAGAAACAGTAGATAACTGAAACACAGAAAGAAAAAAATATAGTGTTAAGAAACCGAATTTTAAATCTAAGGCAGATCCAAGAGTATAAGGCATTTATCGTATATTAGAAGATTATATCAAATCAATGAGTCATTTGCGTAACTGATCAATGAGTCATTATATCAAATCAATGAGTCATTTGCCTAACTGGTGTTAGGATATTTGCCTATGTAAGAGGGACGGTGATAAAGATAGATTCCTGCCTGCACAAATAAGATTTAAAAAGTCTTACAAATCTGAAATAAAACCAAAACAAAAAAAAATTATTAGGAGAAAAGAGGGATAATATGTTCTAGATTTGGCAGTGGGACAGTCTTCTTAAATTTTACATGACAGCAGAGAATCATAAAATCATGATATTGGATACCAAAGATTCTATTGATCATATAGAAGCCATAAGGAAGCAAAGTAACAAAAACTGAAATGGTGGTCTTATCTCTTCTATCATTTCAACACATAGGAGGAGGGATGGACCAATTTCAGTATTTTAAGAAAGAGTACTTCACCCAAATGTCCATCAACACATGAATGGCTAAAGAAGATGTAATACACACACACACACACACACACACACACACACACACACACACTGGAATATTACTCAGCCATAAAAAAAGAATGAAATAATGCTATTTGCAGCAACATGGATGCCACTAGAGATGGTCATAGTAAATGAAGTAAGTCAGGCAGAGAAAAACAAATATCATATGATATCCCTTACATGAGGAATCTAAAAAACAATACAAATGAACTTATTTATGAAATAGATTTATAGACATAGAAAACAAGTTTATGGTTACCAAAGGGGAAAGGAGAGGAGTGATAAATTAGGAGTTTGGAATTAATATATACACACTACTATATATAAAATAGATAAACAACAAGGACCTACTGAATGGTGCAGGGAACAACATTCAATATCTTGTAATAACCTATAATGGAAAAGAATCTGAAAAATTATATATATATATAATTTTTCAGGTGTACAGCAAAGTGACTCACCTGAAACATTGTAAGTCAAGTATACGTCAATTAAAAACCAAGTGCTTCAAGTCTGTAAGAAAAATTAATAGAACAATCAGACTCCTAGAATAATTTTAAAATATGAAAGGATGTATCCATGGAAAAAAATGTAAACGTTCAAGAACATATGACAAAGGGTGCGTCACATCAGGAATCAAAGGAAAAGCGTGAAATAAACACGGACACAGAACAATGTTGGAGGAGGGGCTCCAGGCAGAAACAGAGCCGTCAGCTCCAACCATCATCTTGAAATTGGCCCTGCGGTGGTCTGATCAGCGTCATCTTGATTGCTTTAAGCACAGTTAATCTTCAGTTCCAGGGTCGGTTTGTTCCCACCTCCTTGAGGCCAGTTCTTGGAAATGTGGCAGCTTATGTCCTGGCTACAGTATGGTCATCATGTAGTTAACTTCTTCCACCTGCTGGGGGTTTCTATATCTACAGAACAGCTCACGGCTCAGAATATGATCTGTCGCCCTTGAGGAGGAGCTAAATGTCCTTGACTTCGTTTAATGGCTCAAGTATTATTATTTCGCCTTGTTTGACTGCTTTCCTTTGCTTCTGCTTTTTCTTCTCTGATTGAACTTGTTCTTTGGCCGAAGTTTTTCTACAAACAAGAGGCAGGTGGAGGCCCTGTGTCGGGGTGGTTCTGACCTGGGAAGGCCCCATAAGGTCCTGCTCTGTTACGAGATGACAGAAGGATGTAATTTCCCCTGCTCTGTTTATCTTCCCATCAACTCCACTGCATTATTTGTCTGTAGTCTCTTTTGTGCAAAGTGCGTCACGTTCCGATTCCCAGCAGTGGTTCACAGCTTTGCCATCAACTTGAACATAAACAGACAGAACCTTAGCACGGAGGGGAAGCAACACATGGCTGAATTAGAATAGGTTGAAGGACGCTTGGCCCTGCTTTTTTGAAAAGAGTTTACATTACGTTTGTAGAACGTCGCGTTGTGTGGCCGCCGACCCCAGCTGGAGTTAATCGGCACAAACAAGTATTTGTATTAGTTTTCCTTCCCGATTGCACGTCTTATTAAAGCACCATGTATCTGGCAGTTGTGGATTAGCAGACACACTCTCTGGAAAATAATTACTTTGTGCCTTTGGGGAAATGTCTCCGTCTTGGAATTTGCTCCATTCTACGTTTCAAATTACATGGTGCTTTCTAACTTGAAAACGTATTTCCTTCCTGGTCTGAATTCACCTGCAGGGAGCTAGAGAGAAAATTACCTACCGTAAACAAAAAAAGGTAGGGGTGGAGGGTAACTCATTGTTTGATTCAAAGGAGTGGGTTTTGAAACATTACACAGCATTGGGGAAAGATGACTTGAAAACAAAGGTTCTGATGAGTTCTGAGGTGGAGGGAACTCTTTCCAACGTGGAGACCTAACATGCATTTCTTCGGAAACAATGAACACATGCTGCTTTCAGACCGAAAGATGCTGGTCTAATTTACATTCGCACCACTGTTCCTGCAAATGTTATGGATGACACCCAATAGAGGCAGGTCACTGGTTAAGGAGAAATTAGCAGATGGTTCAAATGAGGTAATACATGAAACAATTTGGGGGGAAAAAGGCTGTAAGGCATACATTATTCTTATAATACAGTCATTTGTGTCAAATTATCTAGAAGTTTTGGGGGAGGAAACAGAATCTGATGGTAATCATACCCATCATATATTTATCTATCTACCTATTTGTCTCTCTGCTTTTCTTTCTTTTTTGGCCACACTACGTGGCCTGTGGGATCTTAGTTCCCTGACCAGGAAATGGACCTGGGCCCCCTGCAGTGAAAGCACCAAGTCCTAACCACTGCACCGCCAGGAAATTCTACGTCTATCTATCTGCGTGGTCAGACCATTCCAGATGGCGGTTCTCATGCTTTCTGTCCATCCCCCACTTGACCAGTCAGTGCTTCACGCGCAGGACTCTCCAATCCTCTTAATTATAGGGCTTAATTAGTAACTGCCTACAGGCTTGCCCCCAGCCCCAGCCGCTGGTTGCCCTGGTAACTGATGAGACAAGCTGACGTATATCTCCTCCTATAAATGGTAGCTTTCTCCGCCCCTTGGGTAGTGAAGATGGCCGTTGTGGCTCGTCTGTTGGCTGCTGCGCATGGCCGGGTGTTGCTCTAGGACCCTGCTTCAGACGTGTAAGGTCCCCCAACTCTTAAACCATCGAGTCTCTGTTGCTGACTCCCAGCTCTTTCTTTGGTCTTCAGGCTGGGCAACTACAAGCTTTGCAAACCTGCTGGCTGCAGCCCCCGAGTTCATGAGCCAGCCGGGAGGAAGAGGAAACCCCGGTAGGTGCTGAGACATCGGGAAATAAGGACGGAGAATGGAAAATTACGGGGGTGACCCCAGCGAGGCCGCCTGCTAGCTTGTGTAGCCCTGTGGCAGCTAACCCCCATGAAAAGAACCTTTCCCACTATATTGAGGACGCCGTCTTAACGTCAGAGTCTCTCTGGAGTTTGCAGGTAGCAGCCCTGTGCTCCTGGCTCACGATATCCCACACAAGCTTTAGGGGTATCCCCGCAGGGACAGGCTTGTGATTTGGATGTGGCTGGTTACCCAGAAAGTTGGTGCTTGTGGCCATGGCCAAGTAACCAGAGTACTGTTGGGCTGCTGGTCCCAGCCGTGGAAGCGGGCAGAGCAAGGTGATGGCGGGCTGTGAGCCCAGCCGTTTGCTGTCTACAGTGCATTGCATCAGCTGGGAGACATTAACAAATGTCTCTTCATTTAGCAATGCAAAACCCCACTCTTTGGGTTCTGCAACAGTTGTGCGCGACCTATGGGACCCCCACGGACACGGGTGGGGATACAGCAACCCACTTTCGTAGCCATAAAGGTCAGAGATGGGCCGGTACAAAGGACAAACCCCTGCCTTTCTATCCTCCTTAAAATCCCGCGGCTGCCCGGCTACTGAGGGATGACTTCAATGAGATGCGAAACCTTGCTCTCAAACATGCGGATACATCCCAGGGACCATTGACCCAGTGCTTACGCCATGTTAACCCAGAGGCAACTAACTAGTCAACACCATCCGAGTTCAACTGTTGACCACCAAAGGACTGAAACGCTGCTGCAACTATCGGTGAGCACAGCAACTCGCATTCGCCCTTGCCGGTGGACCTACCCTGGGGGAGCACATTGCAAAATGGCCCTGGACGTGGCAGGTAAGTCCCCGGTGGTTTGGGGTGGCCGCCGCCCGTGGGAAACAGGATAGAACGTGACTTAGAGATTTCACCTGTCTTTACCCGGCCCCATGGAGGACTCCTAATGTCATTAATCCAGGTTCCCTAGTGGAGAAAGGCAACCTTCTGTTAACCCTGTGGTGTCTTAGACCATCTCTCTAGTATTCGGCACCAGCTATGTGGATGGAGGGTGGACGGGTACTGCGGGACAGGACAAAAAACACAGGCGGAGTTGGCGTTATCTCAGAAGGCTGTCCTTGCTTGTATCTGCTTAATGGTCGTGATTCTCCCTGTGTTGTGCCTGTTAAATGTATTATATTTTGTCCTTTGCCTGAGCAGAGGAAATCTGTTGGCGGACTGGGGGGCAGTGATGGCCTCACTGGGAAATGAGTCTGGACCCTGGGTTTACAGGGAGATGCCCTGGTTGTCCTGCTGTGCACTTTCCTGAAAAATTGGACCCATGAGAAGTTGGCTTAATCTTGATACTCTCTAGCTGCCGGCCATCTGCGTTGCAATTGCAGTATTTGGTTGCAGTGCCCCTCTGCACCCCTGACCCCAGGGATACCTCGGAAGAGAGGCGGACCGAGATTGCAAGGGTCGTGCAGGGTATGTGGCGGGAGCGGTTATGGTCAGGCCGCTCAAGGCGGCTGCTCTCTTGCTCTCTGGACCAGTCACTGCTTTGTTCACAGGACTAACCAGTCCTCTAAATTATAGGACTTAATTGCTAACTGCCTACGTGATTGCCCCCTCATCCAGGTGCTGGTTTCCCTGGTAACAGAGGAGCCAACCTGATGTCAGTTCCCCTATAAATGGTAGCCTCCTTCTCCCCTGAGTAGCAAAGGTTATTGCCGTGTCCTCTTTGTCGTCTGCTGGACATGGTGGAGGTGTTGCCCCAAGACCTTCTGCTTAAGATCCCCTGCCTCTGTCCCCATCTCTGGGCTCTTTCCTCGGTCCCCATGCTGGGCAATTACAAGGCTCGCAGGTCTGCGGGGTTCAACCCAACACTGTTATCTGTAAGTCACCTCCCTCTCATCTATTTATCTGTCGATATCTGTAGATATATGTATACATACCCATATATGACATATATGGTGTATATATATGGATATATGTGTGAACACACATGCGCACACACACAGGAAATTACTAAATATAAGGTAAGGGCAGTCTCTTACAACACACCCTATCAGGTGGGAAAAAACTCCTGTCTCCAGAAAATGGAAGGATGTAAAAACCAAGCCTAGAGGAACAGAAACAGGCAGCTGCAGAGCCAGTCCACCTTTCTGATCCATGTGTGAAACGATGTGCACCACACAGGTTTTTTTTTTTTTTTTGCAGGAGGGTTACATTAGAAATTAGAAATAAGAATTTCTTTAGATGTTTTTTATCCAGTTTAAACTAACAAATGCCATTAAAAAAGAAAAGATAATGCATCTTTTTTAAAGGAGGTATGTTTTCCAAAAAGCAGTGAGAATAGAGGAAATACCTTAGGTTCTTGCAGCTCTATTGCATGACTAGCGAACCAGACTAGACCCAGCCGGCGTCTCCTATCCCCTCTACATTTAGCGTGTCGTGACGTCTAAATCTGTGTAACGTGTGGTAAACATCACTGTATGTACACTCTCAGAAAAAGAGATGCAAGCAGTAAATCAACTCGTAGTATTAAGACTCTTGACCTTGCGGACCCCCAGATGTCCCCAGTCCACACTTGCACACTTTGAGAACCACTGTTCCGAGTTCCCTGTTTGTCTATCTTGCACTGCATCGAGTATCACTTCGAATGCCGGGTGACCCTCAGCGGCCCTCTCATAGGTACAAGGGAGGCACTAAAACAAAGATGGAAGCTCTGTCTGGACAGGTTTTGCCGACACGTGGGGCTCACACTTAAATGGGGGACAACAGGGACATGTAAATGCCGGTATCGTTTCTGTTTTCTCCTCTCTGTTTTCCTGGAGAGAAATGTTGTAACCCGTGCTGTTAGCAATTTTTAGAATCCACTGGAGACTGGGCTGAGCATCTCAACATTTGATGTATAGACTTTACCTTAATTCCCTTGTTTTCTGTATAAACTCACCCACTGCCCACTAGCCATGGCTGGTGGTTGGAAGGATGGAGCCCCATGGAGAGAAATGATCTCCAGTGGGTCAACTGCCAGGTCCAGTAGGAGGTGATTTTTCTAGCTCTGTGGGATGGAGTATGGGGATTGGGAGACTGAGTTTTTCAAGCAAGTCCTGCCTTATCCCCACCTGGCATTCCACCTTCTGAGGCCTCTTACTCCACCAATTACTAGCATTCCTGGCGTTTGGGGCCAAGACTTGTCCTATTTCCTGGGTTTACTCCCTTTCTCTTAATCTGAACACATTGCATGTATCCATCTGACTTCCAGTTTGCATTATTTTGCTGAAATCTTGAATATGCTGTCATTTGCTCTCCTTCTTGTGAATTTTTGCTTCTTAGGCATACTTTCCTTTAATCTGCCTGGTGAGTTTATGGGAACAAAAAGAGCTCAGTTTGCTGTGTTGAACGAGGCATCTGCAAATTCCCTCACATTTAGTCCCTTTGTTATGCCTTGAAGTAGCCCCTGCTTGAGCAACAATGGAACATTTACCATCAACCACTTGCATCATTGGTTAACAGTCTTACACTCCATGAATCGGCACTAACCACCCATTCAGTGACACCCCGTATCTGTCCTTCTTTGTATCTTTTCATTCTCTTCCCTTTCCTGGGGACGCCCATTCCTTACCCTTCATGAACAAGAGAACAAAACACAAAGGGAGAAATAAGCACAATTGAGGTCGTGTCAGTAAGGACTTGAATCAGAGTAGGTAGTAGTCAGCACTTGCAAGAGAGAGAGTTGGCTGGAGAAGTTCAATGCTGGGCAACTGTAGACTGACACTTCCAGACCTGCTTATGTGTCACCTTCTCTCTGAAGCCACACAGATGACACTCCTTTGCTACTGCGTTCTTACCACTAGCTGTAAACGTTTGTAAAGTTGGGTATCATTTATGTGCCCACGTACTGGCCTCTGATAAAGGGCTGTACACATCTCAAGCTTCCTGGAATCTGTTGAAACACCTCAAGTAGATGTCATTATCTTAACCTGCTATTTAAATCCAGGTGATCTATATTGATAAATTGTTAAACCCAACAGGCAAAAAGCAACATTTTTGGATGTGTAAGAAAGCGTAATATATACTAGATTAGCACTGCATCAATAACACATTTTTATTAAGAAAATCTTTTTGCACACCTCACTGTACACTGGCATGAAATCCCAAAACATTTACCTACCTGTCATAGACAAATAGTTGAAGAGTTGATATAGCCAATGTCAATTACAGAAGCAAGAAGTTAAAGTGTACATACAATTGAAATTTTGTGTCTGAAAATAAAACGTGTCTCCTCTGCATTCGTTTCTCAGAATAACACTTCCCATAATGAAATGTTCAGATTCCAAAGAATTTTAAAGATGGTCTTTACATAAATATGCCTTATGTTTATTATATCATGCAATGTGGACATCCCATGTTGAAGACTAAGCTTCTTATTATCAAACCAGTTTTATTCAAGTATAACCAGAGGAACATAGGCTGGAATCAATTTATTTGTAAGAGAGATACACGGGAGAATTCATTTCCCCACTGTAAGATAGAAACTGTATTTAAAAGTAGATTCGGATTGCTTATGATGCCGAATCCGGCCTCTGTATCCCGACATTGAATTAAATCTCAGAGGAGTTTTGGGTAAAGTAGAAGAGAATAGCTTTCTTTATTTGCCAGGCAAAGGGGGCCACAGTGGGCTAATGCCCTCAAAAACTTTGTGTCCTGACCCGGAGGGGGTTAGG
Source organism: Lagenorhynchus albirostris (assembly GCF_949774975.1). NCBI lineage: Eukaryota > Metazoa > Chordata > Mammalia > Artiodactyla > Delphinidae > Lagenorhynchus > Lagenorhynchus albirostris. Next base: position 128,891,544 of record NC_083116.1, read on the forward strand.
GAGGAATTTTATAGTCATGGTTCAAAGGGCGGCCGATCAGCTCGTGGACACTCTTCTGATTGGTTGGTGGTGAGGTCATCGGGAGTCAGCGTCATCAACCTTCTGGTTCCAACCGGTCTGAGGTCTGCGTGCTGGTGGGCAGCATGCAGTGACCTTCTCCTGCCTGGTGGAGGTTTCAGTATCTGCAGAACGGCTCAAAGATATTGTTACATGTATCCTTTGAGGGGAAACCAGGACCTGCCCCCAGGCTGCACCGTTGTTTCTTTTGACTGTTCCTCCCTGGTCTCTGCATCCCCTCCCTTCCCTGATTAGCAACTGTTTGAATCTGCCCGTTGGAACTCAGGGAAGGTCATGGAGGCTGAATGAAGCCTATTTCCTGTAATCAAGAAACGGGGGACACAGGAAGGCTTTTGTCCCCAGGAGCTCCACAGGGCCCTGCTCAGTTTCAGGTAGGTTTTGGACTGGTAGTGTAAAACAAAACAAAATCCCATGCATTTAGTGGCTTGAACATCCAAGAACAGTGACTGTCAATCTTTAAGTAGCTTGAAGATAATTGCTCTGGGACTCGCACGGTGATTGGTGGTATTAGAAATCAGGGGGTTTTCTGCCTTGTTGCTGGTCCAGAGTCTTTTCATGATTTAATGTAAATTCTTAACCTCCCGTTAGGAAAGGAATGGCGAGTGTAAAGAGCTCACCTCTCTGCCTTAAAGTTTCCTGGACGTTATTCAGACAACGCATCTTTACATCCAGTTGTGCACAGTGTGGTCTCATGGACACACCCAATCCCAAGAGGGGCTGAAAAATACAGTCTATGCCCTACTGACCAGGGCTGAACAAAGACCACGGTTCATTAACTGAAGAGGAAAAGTGAAATGGATATCGGGGAAAATCTAGCCGTCTCTGCTGTAGGATTGAAGGCATTTTTTTGTTTGGTTTTCTACATGGAAAACCACAAGCTTCTCATGAAGCCGTACAGATTATAAACATAAACATATGACTCTCATCTTCCTAATGCAAGGTTTGAAAAGTACTTGTGTATCCTTTTAGAAGTTTTATCCCAACATGTTGATTTTTTTTCCCCACATCCATTGTAAGAACTGAGATCAGAAAAGGTAAGAATGAATATGATTTTGGGAGACATGACAGTGCTCCTTATAATTCGCATCTGTTCACACCATGAGCATCTTAACCTACACATCTTAAAGTGGCAAACAAAACATTTTCTAGAGAGGAAAGTGATCAGTTATCCACACATGTAAGGAGTCTGGACAGTATTATTCCTGTTACCAGATATCTGCCTTCCTTGGGAGAGGTCTCTGTGACTATTACCTTTTGAATGTTATGCAGAGGACCATGGGACCCCTGGAAATCCTTGTGAAGAAAATTGCTCCTACGGAGAAGGCAGGCTTTGAGAAGTTTTGAAAGCAGAACCACACAGGTTTGATTGAGGTGTGGAGGTCAAACTAAAAGTAGTAGACAATCAAAGAACATAGACAATTGACGAACATGGTGGGTAGAGGAGAGGCAGATAAAATAGACAAAGTACATAAGGGTGTACACAGCCATGCATGAGACATGCATGAGGATGCAAACGTCTTATGCTCCAAATTCAAGGGAAAAAAAAATAAGACTTATTCCCCCTCCATAGCCACATAAAACACCAGAACTGGTTTCCGAGTGACCCAATCCATCCGTGTCACCTATGCATCAGGAATGATGCGTCTGAAACCTGCCAAACCACAGAGCCTTGTACTTTGGAAAGCAAGCCCATCAGCCACCAGCCTCCCACCAGCAACCATGTTTCCATCAATCATCCCATGAAAATGCCGTGTTGAAAATTTGCCAGAACTTTCCAAATATAGGATAAGAGCAGCTGATTGCGTGCTTCAATCACACTTGAATCTATAGGCCCAGCTACGCTTTTGCTCCGCGAGCAATACATTAAACCTTTTGGGTTTTGTTTTCAGACGCTTCTTTCTTCAAACGACTTTCGATTTGTGGTAACTTCTAGAAAATATACTCTTGCTACATAATTTAGAGTTTGAAGTTAGCATTTTCGCTTCTCAGTCTGCCTGCCTTATTGCAAGGGTGTGACTCGGCTAAACCCACATTTTTTTAAAATTAAAGGTTATATACACCTGAAACCTACATAATATTGCAAAACATAGTGATTCAAAATGTTTGTAGCTTGTACTCCATTTAAATTTACTGTAAAGTATCATCTGTATTCCCTGTGCTGTACGCTACATCCTTGTAGCCCGTTTATTTTAAACGTGGTAGTTTGTATCTCTTAATCCCCTCCCCCTATCCTGCCCCTCCCATTTTCCCTCTCCCCACGGGTCACCACTAATTTGTTCTCTATGCCTGTGAGTCTGCTTCTGTCTTGTTATAGCCACCCATTTTATTTTTAGATTCCACATATAAGTAGTAACAGAGTATTTAACAAACATACATTTTTAAAGCCATCACTAACCAGTGTGATCTGCAGCCCATTGTGATGACTCGTAAATGCCTTGTGAAGCAAGACAGCAGTACCAACAAGTCTAAAATTCTTCAGATCGTGGACAGTCCGTGGGAAAAGTTTAAGTATTTGTTTCTGTTCGCACGGATAACTTGAAATGTACTGGGGTCCTTTCCCTCCGTAGCTTTACTGCCGTTTTTCCTGGTGCAGGAAAAACGTGTTTCCTCCTGAAGTGAAGTCGGAAAGTATTAGAGGTGCTTGAGCAAGGTAGATGAGAAGGCTGGAGAAGGGCGGCATGGATTACTGCTTTTCATTGTGTAATCCAGGAGACTTCCCATTTTAGTGTGTAGTGTATTGATGGCCTCAGGATTTACCCTGACTCTGCCTAGGAAGATGCCGTAATTCAGCCTTGAGGGCCAGTTGCCATTTCTGACATCCTTGAAGGGTATGCTGTTTTTTACAAGGGAATTTCCTATGTAGAATTTTAAAATTAAAAGTGCTTGAAATACATATGGGGTTTCGGGGGTGGGGGCATTAAGGGCTCTTTGGCCCAGATCCTGGGTTTTGGGTCCAGAAACAAGTGTTTGCTATATTCCTGACGGTTCTTGTAACAACTTGTCACACGTTTAAAAAGCTACATTTCCAATCCCTCCTCTAAAAATGGAGAAAACCACATCTTCCAGTTCTGCTTTGATACACTGTATTATGTATTCTAATGCGTGTCTGTATCTGCATCCTTAATTCTGTTCTACACATTTATTACAAATATATACATGGGTGTTAACATACACACATATATACACGTGTCATGTGTGTGTATTGTTATTATAGTAAGAACGGTACAACATGGCTTTTATCTTCAGTAAGGGTGATGTTTGGCCCCCATCCTTAATGTATATACATTCTTCCTTCCCTTTATCTTTCTGTCCTGGAAGCAACAAATTCTTTTGGGTTACAGCTGGGAACCCTAATATTGCCATATGAGTCATATATAATATAGGTGTCTTACCTATCTACTGTTTTATGTATGCATATGTGCATGCATGTTTATAGTCGTATGTATAATCATATATATATATACTCATGTATATATGTTTGTGCAGTTTAGAAATTCTTTTCTCCCACTATTTCTCTCCGTCTCTCTCAAGTATATTTCTATATATTACTAAATCTCTCTCTATGTAGAGAGAGATTTAGTACTATATTATTAATTTAGTAATATTATTAATATATTTTAATAATACATCAAATATATTAAATGTAACAATATGTTAAATATATTAAATTTAATAATATGTTAAATATATTCTAATTAATAGTAATATTTATTAATATATTACTGATTTACTACATCAGTAATACATACTACTATTACTGTATTAGTAATATATAGAGATATATTTATATAGCACTAATATATAGAGAGATAACATGGAGAGATTTAGTAATATATAATATGTATTAAAAAATAGAGATTTAGTATATATTACTAAACTGCTTGGATATTTATATAATTTTTAGTTTTTTATTTCAGATCTATCACAAGAACATTAATAGCCAATGCTGGTAGTCCGTAAAGAGATGTATGTTTTGGGTTTTTTTTTTTCCCCAAACAGGCTTAGAAAACACTGTCTTTCAAGTTTTGACTGGATTTGATTCGTTTTGGCAGGTCGTTACCTTGTCACATTGCATTACCTGCAAAATCAAGTCCGAATTATTGGAGGAGACATACAAGCTCCCTGGGGACTAATTTTTAATACAAACATTTGTCTTGGAGGCTGCAAGGCTGTTGAGTGGCTTTTGCATCACAAACATGAGGATACAAAGGCAGCCCCATCATGCTGTTGGGACTGGCCTAACCTTTCTCAATTGTTAGACCCACCAGTTTTTATTCCAGAGAAAACTCTTGCTGCTGGTGACCTGGAATAGGTTTCCTAGTTGTAACCACAAAACATTGCCGTGATTCCCCTGAGGGTGAGTGAGAATTCCTCTTGAGCCATCATTCTGGCTGAGCCTGTTTTTGACTTGGGTGACAGAGAAAGGTTGCACCAACTGTCTCCTCCTTAGTGTAATTAATGACTTGGTTTTTCCAACATTTCCCAAAGTAACGAACAACTACCAAAGCACACGATTTGCCCATAGTTACATTAGTCCAGTATTTTCCAATTCACCTGTAATGTACTTTTTTCATGCATCCTTCTTAACTGGTCCCTTGTTAGGAAGTCACACTCTAAAGCACCTGTTTTTGCATTTGTCACCTAAAATTTAACGCATGACACTTGTGATGCAAGGATGGAGAAAATTTCCATCTAAATGAATTGTTTGCTGTCAGACCGTGGGTGCACCCGTGTTGAAAACCTTTGGCAAAGAGCCAGAATCTCACTGAGTCAAGTTGTAGCCTCTGCAGAAGAAGGATCACCAGGAAACACTGACAGTTGCAGTGCAAAGAAAAAAAAAACAACATGATGACATATACATATGCATATATATTTAACGGCAAAAATCCTATACGTAAAATGTGTCAATGGTGATTAAAAAAATCACTCGTACTCCAGAGTAGAAGTAGTTGAAGAGCTTAGGGAGTTTTCACTCCTGAAAAGGATCTCTGAGCACACTTAATGTTTATCTAAAGTAACTTATTTATTTATTTTTGGCTGCATTGGGTCTTCATTGCTGCACGCGGGCTTTCTCTAGTTTCAGCGAGCGGGGGCTACTCTTTGTTGGGGTGCACGGTCTTCTCATTGTGGTGGCTTCTCTTGTTGTGGAGCACAGGCTCTAGGCATGCGGACTTCAGTAGTTGTGGCACGCAGGCCCAGTAGTTGTGGCTCGCGGGCTCTAGAGCACAGGCTCAGTAGTTGTGGCACATGGGCTCAGTAGTTGTGGCTCGTGGGCTCAGTAGTTGCGGCGCATGGGTTTGGTTGCTCCACGGCATGTGGGATCTTCCTGGACCAGGGCTCGAACCTGTGTCCCCTGCATTGGCATGTGGGTTCTTAAGCACTGCACCACCAGGGAAGTCCCCTAAAGTAACTTAAAAATTGTATATCTTAAAATATGAGCCTTGAATTCCATTCCTGAATCAAAATATCATTTTCTGTTTCGCACCTTTTCCTCAGAGCGTCACATCTTTTTATATACACATCAGCTGACAGTCCGTGAACTCGCTCGCCTTCATTTAACACAGCTTTAGAGGTATTTGGGCTCATGCTCTTTTGTCAGTTTTTATTATTTATGGTCAGTGGTTTGGAAGTTTCTCCACTTCCAGCGGTTGGATTTAGGCAGAACATGAAAAAGGGGAGAGGAGATTCAAAGTTTACATTGATTAATGAGTTCTTAAATTTGATTCCACATAAGTACGTCTGGTCTTCAGTGAGGGTTTACATAATTAGGAAATTTGAAGTAGTCATCAAAGATAGTCTGACTGGGCTTCCCTGGTGGCGCAGTGGTTGAGAGTCCGCCTGCCGATGCAGGGGATACAGGTTCGTGCCCCGGTCCGGGAAGATCCCCCATGCTGCGGAGCGCCTGGGCCCGTGAGCCATGGCTGCTGAGCCTGCGCGTCCGGAGCCTGTGCTCCGCAACGGGAGAGGCCACAGCAGTGAGAGGCCCATGTACCGCAAAAAAAAAAAAAAAAAAGATAGTCTGACTTTCCTTTCCTTTGACTGGGAACAAGGTAGATCGAGAATCACAATGCCATTCATTTGAGTACTGGGAGTAATAGACAAGACTTTGGACGCACAGACTGTGACCGCACGCCCTAGCTCCAAAAACATGGTTTATCTTGACCCAACGCTGAGCAATTGAGGGTAAACATCTAGACACGAAGTGCTTTCCCAAGAGGAACAGACTGGGGTGGTTTCCGTAAGTGCCAATGAGCTCTTTATAGGACCCTAAATATTGTTGTCTTTGAAAGACAGTAATGTAATTATTATTATACCCTCATGACTCTAGTGAGTTATGTCTACCACAGACCAAAGGGCTGTAACCTACATCAGAGCCCTCATTGGCTGATAATGGATTTGTGACTCTAAGAGGTTAGGTGTTTTGCGCAGGGTGGTAAAGCCCACAGGAGAGAGTGTGCACAGGATTGCCTTGTCTTTAGATTGTTGCGGGTGGCATTTCCACCCTGACTCTTCGTTGCCCTGTGCCTCAAGGTGAATCACTGAGTCTCTCTGCACTTCAGTTTCTGCACTGGCAACGTGGCAAATGCAACATTCCATTCCTAGTATAGCACAGCAAGATAGCATAGCAGCCATATTGGTCTTACGAGGGCTGCCATAACAAAACACCACAGAATGGGTGGCTTGAAGAACAGAAATTAATTTTCTCACACTTCCAGAAACTAGAAATCTCAGATCATGGTGTGTGAACAGGGCTGGTTTCTGGTGAGGCTTCTCAGCTCAGCTCACAGGGGGACATCTTGCTGTGTTCTCACGTGGCCTCTCCTCACTTTACCATAATCACGTCCTCGAAGACTTTATGTCCAAACGGAGTCACGGTGGGGGTTAGGGCTTCAGCACATGAATGTGGGGGTTGGGGACACTCTTCCGTCCATGCCAATAACACAGCATGAGGTCACAACTCAACACGGCACTGTCGACACAATGCAGCATAACGCAGTATGGTTGTAACGAGGATTAAATAGTATGCGTCAGATACTTAGCAGAGTCTTGGCATTTAGCAGGTACTGACGGCGTGTTTGAAGTAGCCAATTTCTCCCCACGCCCCCACCTCCACACACACAAGGAAAAGAAAAAAGAAAATTGGTAGATCTTAGATTCAAGCCACGGTCCTCCGTCTCTCAAGTACAGTTCACACTTCGCTGTGGTTGACAGAAATACTGGAACCACCTAAGTGAGCACCTAAATGAGCCCCCTGAACGCGCGTTCCGGTCCTTTCTATTCTTGCCGTTGGCAACTACCACGTCACGGGTGTGTATCTGTGATCGCCTGTCCCGTTCCGTTCAGAGATCCACTGCTGTGCAGTCGCTTCGTTTGGTCCACTGCTGTGATGCAGGGCCATGTAGTAGGAGTTCGTGAAACCCGTGCTGACGGAAAGAAGGACGTCTTTTCCTTTACTGTTCCAGTTTTTCTGCGGAGATCTGATTTATGGAGCATCTTAGAATGATCTCTGCTTTAAAGAAAGATGGTAAACCACGTGACAGGATTCTCCCTTAAGTGGCTGCGAAGAGAACGATGAGAAGAAAAGTTAAATGAGGCACGCTAGTGAACACCAAGAAGGAAGCCCTTTCAAAGTAATCCTCATTACCTCTACCTTATCATTCACACCCCAAAACACCTGGGGTGTGTGCCTGTTCAAAGTATGTGCATGGCCTTTTGACAACGGATACACTGTTTTCTAAAAAAATGTATTAAATATGTGAACAGGACGAGATGTGATGAATGAGTTTGATTATTGAAAGAATGATAAAGTGAGTTAATACAGTTGTAAAGAATAATTTGTTTCACGCATCAATATGCTAGGTTTATGATGTTTACTACATTTATGAATGAAAATCATGTCTTTAGGATTCAACAAGGACACCAGGAGCCTGTGTGTAGGACAGCGTAAGTAACTGTCAGTCTTCCATGAAGCTGTTCATGGAAATGCACAGACCGGACAAAAATTCTAAGGGAAAATATTATACTAGTAAGTGCAGGATCAGGATATAGGGTATGGTAGTCTTTTTTTCTTTTTTTTAAAGGTCTTTATTTTTATTTAGTTATTTATTGGCTGTGTTGGGTCTTCGTTGCTGCGTGCGGGCTTTCTCTAGAGAATTGTAGCTGGATGCTGAAAACCTGACCTCTCTCTTTCTCTCTCTTCTCTGTCTCTCTCTCTCTCCCTCTCCACCCTCTGCAAAGGCCATCAGGGGTCATGCAGCCTCCTTCCCAATACTCCTTTCTGCTACATGTTTTATATGCATGGGCATCTCGGGTGGGGAGGGCAGTGTCCACTCAACCTGGCTGTGTTACATATAACTAGGTATATATGTACATCTAGTCATGGGGTTCAGGATGGGAAAGCCCATTGGTCCATAGATATAGAATAAAACAGGATAGGGTAGAATGGGATAGAATAGGATGGAATGGTATGGAGCAGAACGGAATAGAACAGAACAATACAACTGGGCTTTTATCTTCAGTAAGGGTGATGTTTGGCCCTCATCTTTTTTATTCCACCCACATCTAATTTCTCATTTTTTCAGATCCCATATGCTATGATTGAGGATTCTCAAAGGCCTTGAAAGGACCCTCAAGCTGGCCAGTGTTGAGACATTATGATTTGTTTCCAAATAGCTAGGACCTAGCACAGTGCTAAGCTTCTTAATTTTTTAATTGAAGTATAATTGCTGTGCAATATTATATAAGTTACAGGTGTACAATATAGTGATTCACAATTTTTAATGGTTGTATTCCATTTATAGTTATTATAAAATATTGGTTATATTCCCTGTATTGTACAGTATATTCTTATAGCTTGTTTTATACCTAATGGTTTGTACGTCTTAATCCCCGACCCTTGTGTTGCCTCTCCCCACTCGTAACCACTAGTTTGTTCTCTGTGTCTGTTTCTTTTTAGTTTTATTCATTAGTGTCTTGTATTTTTTAGATTCCACATATAAGTGATAGCATACAGTATTTGCCTGTCTCTGTCTGACTTATGTCACTTAGCATAATGCCTTCCAAGTCCATCCATGTTGCTACAAATGGCAAAGTTTCACTCTTTTTTATGGCTGAGTAGTATTACACTATACACACACACACACACACACACACACACACACACATATGTATATGCACAAATACATACCATATCTTCTTTATGCATTCCTCTGTGGATGGACACTTAGATTTCTTCTATATCTTGGATATTGTAAATAATGCTGCTACGAACATTGGGGTGCATGTATCTTAGAGTTTTTGGTTTTTTTGCATATATACCCAGGAGTGGAATTTCTGGGTCATATGGTAGTTCTATTGTTAGTTTTTTGAGGAATCTCCATAGTGTTCTCCATAGTGGCTGCACCAGTTTACATTCCCACCCACAGTGTAGGAGGTTCCCTTTTTCTCCACATCGTTGCCAACATTTGTTATTTGTGTTCTTTTTGATGATGGCCATTGACAGGTGTGATGTGATATCTTCTTGTGGTTTTGAGTTATATTTCCCTGATGATTAGCAATGTTGAGCATCTTTTCATGTAAGTGTTGGCCGTCTGTATGTCTCCTTCGGAAAAATGTCTGTTGAGTTCTTCTGCCCATTTTTTATCAGGTTTGGTTTTTTTTTGATGTTGAGTTGTATGTGCTATTTATATATGTTGGATATTAATCCCTTATTGGTCATATCCTTTGCAAATATTTTCTCCCATTCAGTAGATTGTGTTTTCATTTTGTTGATCATTTCCTTTGCTGTGCAAAACCTTTTAAGTTTAATTAGGTCCCATTTGTTTATTTTTATTTATTTATTTATTTTGCAGTACGCGGGCCTCTCACTGTTGTGCCCTCTCCCGTTGCGGAGCACAGGCTCCGGACGCGCAGGTTCAGTGGCCATGGCTCACAGGCCCAGCCGCTCCGCGGCATGTGGGATCTTCCCAGACTGGGGCACGGACCCATATCCCCTGCATTGGCAGGCGGTCTCTCAACCACTGTGCCATCAGGGAAGCCCCCATTTGTTTATTTTTGCTTTTGTGTCCTTTTGCAGATGGATCAAAACAGTATTGCTGTGATTTATGTCAAAGAACGTTCTACATTTTCCTTTAGGAGTTTTATAGTATCCAATCTTATATATAGGTCTTTAATCCATTTTTAGTTTTTGTATATGGTATTAGAGAATGGTCTAATGTCATTCTTTTACATGTAGCTGTCCAGTTTTCCCAGCACCACTTATTGAAGAAACTGTCTTTTCTCCATTGTATATTCTTGCCTCCTTTGTTGTAGATTAATTGACCATAAGTTCTTGGGTTCATTTCTGGACTTTCTGTACTATTGCATTGATCTGTGTGTCTGTTTTTTGCACCAGTACCATACTGTTTTCATTACTGTAGCTTTGAAGTATAGTCTAAAGTTAGAGCGTATGATTCCCCCATCTCCGTTCTTTCTCAAGACTGTGTTTTGCTATTCAGGGTCTTTGTGTTTCCATACAAATTTTAAAATTATTTGTTCTAGTTCTATGAAAAATGCCATTGGTAATTTGATAGGGATTACATTGAACCTGTATATTTCCTAAGTAGTACAGTCATTTTACCAATATTGATTCTTCCAATCCTAAAAGACACAGTAAATCTTTCCATTTTTATTGTCTTCAATTTATTTCATCAGTGTCTTATAGTTTCCCAAGTATAGCTCTTTTGCCTCCTTAGGTAGGTTTATTCCTAGGTATTTTATTCTTTTTGATGTGATGGTAAATGGGTTTCCTGCATTTCTCTTTCTGATAGTTTGTTAGGGTATAGAAATGCAACAGATTTTTGTGTATTAATTTCATATCCTGAAATTTTACCTAATTCATTGATGAGCTCTAGTAGTTTTCTTGTGACATCTTTAGGATTTTCTATGTATAGTATCATGTCATCTGCAAACAGTGACAGTTTTACTTCTTCCTTTCCAATTTGGATTCCTTTTCTTTTTCTCTGATTGCTGTGGCTAGGACTTCCAAAACTATGTTGAATAAAAATGTTGAGAGTGGGCATCCTTGTCTAGTTTCTGATCTGAAAGGAAGTGCTTTCAGTTTTTCACCATTGAGTATGATGTTAGCTGTGAGTTTGTCATATATGGCCTTCATCATGTGGAGGTATGTTCCCTCTATGCCACTTTATGGGGAATTTTTAATCATACATGGATGTTTTAGAGCTGATGATTCTTGGATGCCATTTGTCTAGGATCCTTTAGAACCTATAGAGCCAGCTAGATCACTTGTTCTACACTCAAGTCTAGTTATTAGTCCAACTAGGTCATCCTCAATGAGAAATAGATAGTTGGTGTTTTCACTTATAAGCTTTTAATCAAACTGTCAGCCTTGCTTTTACCCAGTAAAATATGCTGAGTCATTGTGAGTTCCCTTACAATATTTAGATTTGACATGAAAGCAAGAAATACGGTCGTGATGTTGGCTCCAGAGAGAATATGATGAAATTTTTGAACTTTTAAAAATAGTCCTTTGTTCTTTGAATTTTTAAAAGCTATATAAGCAGCATCTAAACTATTGATCTTCATTACAAGCCCCAACAAAAAGAATTCATTTCCAAATGTGAGAAAAACTTGAAAGAGACTAGATAACAGCGTGGGGATTGGAGATGACTAACATTTGTGATTAATTATCACAAGTGAAAGAGTGAAACTTTTTATAAAGGAAAAAATCAAGGAGACATCTTTAATCTTCCTTCAAAAGGCATTTAATACAAATGAATAATTTTACTGCTTTCCATTTCCACTCTTTTTTTTTTTTTTTAAAGGGCTTCAAATGCTTGGCTTTTTGTTTATTTACTTATTTTTGGCTGTGTTGGGTCTTCATTTCTGTGCGAGGGTTTTCTCTAGTTGTGGCAAGCGGGGGCCACTCTTCATCGCGGTGCGTGGGCCTCTCACTATCGCGGCCTCTTGTTGTGGAGCATAGGCTCCAGACACGCAGGCTCAGTAGTTGTGGCTCACAGGCCTAATTGCTCCGTGGCATGTGGGATCTTCCCAGACCAGGGCTCGAACCCGTGTCCCCTGCATCGGCAGGCGGATTCTCAACCACTGTGCCACCAGGGAAGCCCCGTTTCCACTCTTTTTCACATTCATGCATCCACTTTAAAACAAAGTATTGATTAAAAAGTGCTTAATTGTTAACTAACAATGATGATTGCTTATATTGTTTAATCTGTTGTTTAAAGTCATTTTATATTCCCAAGTCATTTATTTCCCCTTGAATTTGATTTTGTCATACTTACCTTCTGTAGTAAAATTTCTAAAACATAACTCTAACCCTTTTAGGAATATTTTAATAAACTCAATAACCATGCCTTAATAATCTTGTTATGGACATCAAATTTTCCAAATTAATAATGAATTAGATGAGTAGAGAGAGAAATAGATTTCTTTTACTTTTTATTTATTTTTATTGAGATATACTTGACATATAACATTGTATATGTTTCCGGTGTACAACATGAGGGTTCTGTATTTGTATGTATTGTGAAATGATCACCACAATAAGTCTAGTTAACATCCATCACCACCTGTAGTTACAGTCTCATCTTTCTTGTGATGAGAACTTTTAAGATCTACTTTCTTAGCAACTTTTAAAGATGTAATACAGTATTATTAACTACAGTTACCATGCATGCTGTGCCTTACATCCCAAGGACTTATTTATCTTATAATTGGAAGCTTGTCCTGTTGGGTATATTTAAATCCAGTGCTTGAACAAATTGATTTTTCTTAATGACCCTGACAATTTTTTAAATGTATCATTTAATGACGTTGCACAACTTTTAAAAGTATCTTTATTGGAGTATAATTGCTTTACAATATTGTGTTAGTTTCTGCTGTACAACAGAGTGAATCAGCTATATGTATACATATATCCCCATATCCACTCCATCTTGAGCCTCCGTCCCACCCTCCCTCTCCCACCCATCTAGGTTTTCACAAAGCATCGAGCTGATCTCCCTAGTTGCACAGCTTTTTAAAAATGAGAACCTTGTATAACAATTGGTAGAGAAAACTTTTCTAACTCTGTTGCAACCAGGATGATCTAGGCTTGTTTATGATAAAATCATTATTATTATTATTAGTTTTTACAAATCTAAAGAATGCTTATGGTCTAAATGCATGCTGTCTGTGGACCTCCACAACTACAGGTATCTTTTCTGCAACTGGGACATGGTTTTCCACTTATTAAGGTGGGTAGAAACTGTGTCCCTTGCCTGTTGCCCACTTGTGGCATTCTGTATGTGACCAAAGACTTCTCGTGGGGACCAAACCAGAATCTGGCATCACGACCTGAACCAGAAAATTAACTCCTATTGAAAAGAGAAATGGCTGGAAGAAAGAACAGGAAGACCTAATATCTTAACATGTACTTGTCACACGCAGTGTGGTTGTCAAAATGTGTCACTTCTCTGCAGTGGCAGGCTGACAAATCGTGAGATATTTTAGGTGCGTTTTGACAACAAGGAATAATGAAGTGTGGTTGCATTTGGGAAGGATTTTTTAAATATACATTTTATTTATATATTTGAAAATTTACATTTATTTATTTTTGGCTGTGTTGGGTCTTTGTTGCTGCGCACGGGCTTTCTCTAGTTGCAGTGAGCAGGGGCTACTTTTTGTTGCAGTGCGCGGGCTTCTCATTGTGGCTTCTCTTGTTGTGGAGCACAGGCTCTAGGTGCGTGGACTTCAGTAGTTGTGGTGCGTGGGCTTCAGTAGTTGCGGCACGTGGGCTCAGTAGTTGTGGCTCGCGGGCTCTAGAGTGCAGGCTCAGTAGTTGTGGTGCACGGGCTTAGTTGCTCCACACATGTGGATCTTCCCGGACCAGGGCTTGAACCCGTGTCCCCTGCATTGGCAGGAGGATTCTTAACCACTGCGCCACCAGGGGAGTCCCTAAAATGATGAATTTTTAAGTTTAAACCAATAGCTGGTGGATGGGATTTAAGAAAGCAAATCTGGTAGTTTAAAAATTATCAGTTTTAGGAGTTGGTCCACAGATTTGCCCTCAAATAAATTCGTATGCATTCACTGTCCAGTGACATTTAGAAAGCTGCCTTCTTGTGTTGTGTTAAGCATCTACACAAATTGGTTATAAGAAAAGTATTTATGCGTAAAAATAAATAGCGTTGTCTTCTGAACTTGAATTATTATCCAAGGGAAACATCACCTTTACAAACTACAGTTCAATAAAATAGACATTTAAAAAAATTTTTATCAATAGATAATCCGTGAATGCTGTTTTTGTGGTGTGTTTAGGATTTATAAAATTCCCTGAAGAAACCTGTCACTACTCATTATAATACAAGTGCCAAGCACAGCCGTCAACATCTACCTTACATTTACTAAGAATTACTTTGAGTTGGTATTTATTTACACTAAAGCGTTCAGATCCTAAAGAGATGGTTTAAATTGTTGCCTTATTTCAGTCATTCTGTCTTTTAAAGTTTACCTAGAAAGTATTCTTGCCTGGACTGTTAAAATCCAACTGCTCGATTTTGAGAGGTTTGGTGGATGAAGCACTTTTGTTAGTTATTTAGGGCTGAAATCTATAATTAGCTTGAATCAGAATGAGAGTGATCAAGGGATAGATTCAGCAGCAAACATATTTTGCTCACAAAAAGGTCAGTACAGCAGAGGAATGAAACTCACTTATCCTTCTGATCAAATGGTCCTTCCTTTACAATCCTGGGGGTCAATTGCAAGGCACCCAGTGTTGAGACAACTTAACCCTATGCATCTTAGATTCAGCATATGCATATGTTACTGTGAGGACTTATTTAGAAAATACATATTGACAACAGTCAAGACAAGGAAGCAACCCAAGTGTCCACTGACAGAGGAATGGATAAAGAAGATGTGGTTCATATATGCAATGGAATTCTACTCAGTCATAAAAAAAAGAACGAAATAATGCCATTTGCAGCAACATGGATGGACCTAGAGATTATCATACTAAGTGAAGTAAGTCAGACAGAGAAAGACAAATACCATATGATATCACTCATATGTGGCATCTTAAAAAATGACACAAATGAACTTGTTTACAAAACACAAACAGACTCACAGACTTGGAAAACAAACTTATGGTTACCAGAGGGGAAAGGAGGGGGGATAAACTAGGAGTTTGGGATGAACATATACACACTACTATGTATAAAATAGATAATCAGCAAGGACCTACTGTAGAGCACAGGGAACTCTACTCAGTATCTTGTAATGACCTATAAGGGAAAGGAATCCAAAAAAATATATATATATATATGTATATATATATTTATATATATATACACATATATGTGTATATATATATATTTATATATATACGTATAAAAAACTGAATCACTGTGCTGTACACCTGAAAATGACATTGTAAATCAACGATACTTAAATTAAAATTTTTTAAAAAAGGAAACACACATCAAGCACCTCCCTGGCCTATCACACATGCCCGGCACATCTTTATATATTTAAGAAAATATCATGAACCCATTAAAACTGGAGTCTTATTAATGGTGTGCTACCTATATTTAAGTCTTTGACCGAAGAACCATGTTTATGCAAGATGTTAATATTAGGGGAAGCTGGGTGAAGGTAATACGTGGGAACACTGCACTGTCATGGTACATTTTCTGCAAATCTAAAAATGAGTCTGAAACCAAAAGTTTATTTAAAAATAAACAACACAGAAGTCTGCCTGGATTAGTGGAAACTTGAGGACTGAGATCAGATTTGCCGGCCATGCTCCGTGTGATCGATCAAATCCCTGCTGGCAGGCAGTGGATCCTGGTTGCAAATATCACTGGAGCTGTCCCCATCAAAGGTGTGTGGTGAAATCAGTAGCTACCCTTAGCTCAATGCAGCCCCTACAAATGCAGGGCACTGTCCTTGCACTGAGGCCCCAAGAAAAAATCCCGGGGATCGATTTAGCCTCCATTCCTGTGCAATGTATACTTGTTATCTTTATGTCTACATCAGCATCGTGAAAGATAAGAACTGGGTTATATCATGGGTCATTCAAGTCTAATTAATTACATATTTATCTAATGTATAAGTAATATGATCAGTTACATTAATTAAAGAAACATTATTAAGGGGGAAACAGGCAGAAGGAAACCATTTCTTGACCCATGCTTTTGACATAACTGTGTCGAATCCTTGTTGGCTTTGTGAATACAGCTTTTCCTATGTGGCCGATAGACAAGGAGAATATTCAATCCAAAAGGAAACAAAGAATTTGGCCTCAATAGGACAGCCTATTTTGTAATGTACTTTTAGAATGCTGCGGATTTAGGACTAAAAGGAGTGGCTCTGATCATGTTACATGAGGCAGTCACACATCTGTCCTACACTGGATATTGTAGCTTTGGCAAAACATTCCTCTTGCGGACTAATTTCTCGTTTCTTGTCCATCAATGATGCTTTTATATGTCACAGAAAGGAGAGAAAAGCCTTTATGATGAAAATACTTTTGATACTGACGTGACATAGAATTTATGTGGGATAAACCTTTGCCACCTCATATTTGAAATTATTTAAAATAGGTTATTATTGTGCTAATAACTTCAAGTTTATACATTTTCCCGCTTAATTTACAAACATTACATAGGACCAGTATTTGTTGGCAACCAATGTGACACTGGCTGTGGGGGTGAAGTCATACTCAACACAATGCAGGTGAGTAAGAATCGGGACAACTGAGTTCGAATTTTCTTCCAGGCTGGCAGTTCTGATGGGAGCTACTTAATTGGATTTGCTAATCTAATTATCCCCAGCAGAAAACTAGGATCAATAATATTATTCCTACCGATGAGTCTCTATGAGCTGTTTACTAGATCGAGTTGTTAAGATCAAACAGCACGAGAGGAAGTTTCCTTGTACATCATAGGTACTTCATTTTATTAACATATAGATGAATGTAGAGGATTTTCATTGAGGACCACGAGTAGCCTGGTAGCTATTTTATTATAAGACCCAATATAAGAATTTTGATTTTTAAAAAATTTCCCAAGAGTTCTAGATAGTTTAAGTATTGACTCTTAACATTTAGAATTAATTATTTTGTTCCTATTAAAAAAAAAATTTTTTTTTTTTTTTTTTGCGGTACACCGGCCTCTCACTGTTGTGGCCTCTCCCGTTGCGGAGCACAGGCTCCAGACGCGCAGGCTCAGCAGCCATGGCTCACGGGCCCAGCCGCTCCGCAGCACGTGGGATCTTCCTGGACCAGGGCATGAACCCGTGTCCCCTGCATCGGCAGGCGGACTCTCAACCACTGCACCACCAGGGAAGCCTTAAAAATTTTTTTAATCTTTCATATAATTTTAGACGGTTGCCCTCCATCTACAGTTATTACAAGATATTTGCTATATTCCCCATGTTGTAAAATCCATCCTTGTAGCCTGTCTTACACCCAGTAGTTTGTAACTCCCACTCCCTCACCCCTATACCCACATCCCACCCCTGGCCACCACTAGTTTGTTCTCTGTATCTGTGAGTCTGCTTCTCTTTTTATTTTATTCACTAGTTTGTTGTGTATTAGATTCCACACATACGTGGACATGACCGTCCAGTTTTTGAATTCCCTTGGAACTCTTGGAAAAGTGATTTTTCCATTTACAAACAATGACAGAACAATTAAAAAGGACAGAAAGAATGTGATAGAAAATGGCCAACATGCTTTGGAATCCCTGCGTGCGTGAGCCTTGTGCAAGGACTGTCTCACTTCTGCTTCTGTGAATTCTTCGTGGTGTTTCCTCTTGTGCATTTGGCCCTGTGGATTTCCATCCTGTGGTTACAAGCTTGGCTGTTCCTCAAAAAAAAAAAAAAGTCAACTGAAATCAGAAAATTTTAAGTTTCAAATATCACCTTCATCTAGTGTAATTTTGTTCCATCTTAAATCATTATTTTTTTTTCTTTAAATGGTCTCCACTTTACAACTCTCCTTCTTCTGCTTCCTTACTCATTTCTGTGGGTGCCTTTAGGTAGCTATTACACATTGGATATTTATTTTTGTTTACATTTAGATTTTTCCACAATTGATTTAGCAGTCATCCACCCAGTCTGTGAACATTGACCCTTCTTTGTCAGCTCGGTTATTATTTTAATTTAGTGACACAAATGGGAATTAGTATCCTAGGGTCCATAACATAAAGGGGATACACACAAATTTGTTTATCATAGAGGTAGTTTGCATTGTTAATTTCTTTGCAAATAATATTGCTTACAAATGTATTGCCAAAGAGTTAATGACCTGAGCATTTACCTAAAGTCAATAACAAAATAATTCTTTAAGTTATAAAAAATTGTAAAAATTATAAAAGAAGTTACCAGATTTTTCCTTATATGCCAATGGTACCCTGTGTCTATATCATAACTGTCCTCCACACCGTGGCCCATTTCTGGGTGGGTTACATTCCTACCCCTAAAGACACAGATATGCCTGAGGTATAGTGGATTCCAGTAATGTCTGTGAACTCTGAAATATAAAACTATCTTGGGGAGCAGAGAGAGAGATAACAAAACAATAACCACGACACAATTGCCAAAGAAGTCCCTACCTTCTTCCAAATCTTTGTGCATTTATTAGACGGAGGGCTCTTAGTAAACAGGGGCTAAATCATGTGTCATTTATCCTTCCACCTTTGTTGGCTGCCTTGGTACTCTGCAAATAACAGGCCTCCACAAACTTTTATCAAACTGAAGGATGCAAACACTTGCAGCAAAGACACAGAAGTATTTCCGAGCTCCTGCTGTGCTGTTGTTCCCTGTCAAGGATGTTTAAGAGGAACAAAGAGGGTTGCATGCCTGTTTTATTCACTACACCTAGGCTACCTCATACACCTGTGCGGCAGGTGCTCAATAAATATTGAAGATATGAGTAAGCCTGATGGTTTTTATTGAATCTTTCCTGACACATGAAACTGTTTTTTTCCCGTAATCGTTTAATTTATAAAAATGACTGTGGGCAGATTTTTTAAACCATTTTTTAGATTGAACTATAGTTAATCCACAATGTTGTGTTAGTTTCAGGTGTACAGGCATATATATATGTATATATATCATTCTTTTCCAGATTCTTTTCCGTTATAGCTTATTACAAGATATTGATGGGCAGATTT
Source organism: Lagenorhynchus albirostris (assembly GCF_949774975.1). NCBI lineage: Eukaryota > Metazoa > Chordata > Mammalia > Artiodactyla > Delphinidae > Lagenorhynchus > Lagenorhynchus albirostris. The sequence continues at coordinate 128,910,794 of NC_083116.1, forward strand.
TTTTTTTAATACATTTTCAAATGAACACTCATTTTGTAGTGTATTCTCTTGTTTGGTTTTATGCCTTTCTCTAAGTCCTGGTGAGTTTCTGCATTTGCCCCAATCTTTTGTTTTCATGGAATGCATTCATTGTACTCAATAACTGGGGTCCCTAGAAAGGCTCTACCAGAGTCAATGCCCAAAACTCTTTCCTAAGCATAGAAAATGGTGCAAAGGGATGCAATCAATGGCGATAACTATTTTAGTAATCAGGTGGCATGCCGAAAGATAAAATAAACAGACTTTGCAGTTCACCCTTATGGGTACTATGCCAAATTGAATTAAGTTAGTTTAAAGAGAAATTGTAGAAATTGTGTTCATATTTTCATTTATTGATTGATAAAGAAATGTCCAGGTGGGGTGCTGCTTTATTTATTTAATACCTGTTTTCTTTTATTTATAATTTTTAACTGCAGTATAGTTGATGTACAATGTTGTGTTAATTTCTGTTGTACAGCAAAGTGATTCAGTTATACAAACATACATTCTTTTCCACTGTGGAGTATCATAGGCTATTGAATATAGTTCCCTGTGCTCTGCAGCAGCACCTTGTTGTTTATCCATTCTATATGTAATAGTTAACATTAGCTAACCTCGAACTCCCACTCCATCCCTCCCCCAACCCCCTCCCCCTTGGCAACCACCAGTCTGTTCTCTATGTCTGTGAGTCTGTTTCTGTTTCATAGGTAGGTTCACTTGTGTCATATTTTAGATTCCACCTATAAGTGATATCCTATGGTCCATATCTGTTTTCTGATACAGAGTTGTCCCAGACAAGATGCTGAAGATATTTCGGTGATGAACAAAACAAAAATCCTTACCCTTGGGGGTCTTACAATTAGTAAAAGAGTCAATGAAGAATATAGTAAATAAACGAAAACTTATTTTAGAAAAATAGAGTAGCTAGTGCTATTGAAACAGTTGATGTAGAGCAGGCAGGCTGCGGAGCAGAAGTGTGGAGTTGTGGGCTGAAATTTTCACTAAGGTCTAAAGGCAGAAAGGGAAAGCAAAACGGCCATGACGGTTCTTGAAGGAAGAGTTGGAAGGAGTGAGGGAGGGAGCTACACAGGTGTGGGGACCAAACAATGCAGAGACCCCAAGGCAGGAGTGAGCAGGTGTCTCCCAGGTAACCTCTGACTTGAAGGCAGGGAGGGTAGGAGAAATACAAGATGAAGACTCAGTGTGACAGGGTACCAGATATTTAAGTCTGTTTCGCTGACTACCTTGGAGAGCTATCGCAAAGCATTGAGCAAGGCGGTTATCGTCTGCCTACCTGTGTTGGGAAACGTCTCGGACTTGTGCCCGAGTGGTGGAGACCAAGGATGCAGAAATTCCTGGGGGGAAAAAATGGCAGCTCAGCCCTCAGGGCGATGCCATTGAGTTTGGTCAGCAGTGGTATCTGATCCTCAGAGTATTTCAGAGGTTTAGCCAAAAGGATTCATCTAACAGATTAGATGTAGAATATGAGAGAGTGTAAACAGAAAGGTGTCTATGGTTTTAGGAACGTATGCACTGTGCACAGTTTCAGGAGCTCACAGCTAAAGTCAAAGCCCACACTTGTATAACCCTCTGGGTGGGGATTGCTTTGAAATCCACGGTTTTGAAACAGGAAGGGATATTACTGTTGTAAAATGTCAGTGGCTGAATCATAGGTGTCATTGAAATTTTGTGTTATTCACTTCAAAGAAATGTGTTTCACTTGAAAGCATACTGACGTATTCGCCCCAGCATTTCAGGGTTACAGTTACTTTAAAAATCCTCTTCAAGTATATTCTAGAGAGCTTTGATATACAGATTCATGAAATCAGTGCTACCTTGCTATTTAATTAAATGGCAACAGAACGAGTGAGAGGTTCTCAAGAGAAATTGAAATATGTATTTTTGGTAGTTCAGCGGCAAATGGGCTGTTCACTAATGCTTGAAAATATGAAGATGCATTGCTCTGAAAATCGTTAATATTAATTCCTGTGTTGCTTTCCTTTTTTTTACATCTACAATTCCTATTTAAAAGTATATCAAGAAAATGTCTAGCATTGCATATTCTTTAATTATTGCAGTTACAGATGAAAGAACTTAGGGAAGTAAGAAAATGAAGGCAAAAATATATTACAAAACTACTGAGTAATAATAGGGCAGCCAAAACCAGCAACAACAACATAAAATTAGATTAAAAACTGTTAGTTAAAAGAAACAATGCGCGTAGATGAAATGCATATTTTTATAAAAAGACTGTTCCCTGGTAACTTTGAAATAATGTTAACCAAACGCATGTCAATATGGGCATACTGAAAATAATTCATCTGGATAATGCAAACAAAAACAACTGAGAGGGGACTTCCCTGGTGGCGCAGTGGCTAAGAATCCGCCTGCCAATGCAGGGGATGCGAGTTCAAGCCCTGGTCCGGGAAGATCCCACATGCCGCGGGGCAACTAAGCCCGTGCGCCACAACTACTGAGCCTGCGCTCTAGAGCCTGCATGCCACAGCTACTGAGCCTGCACGCCACAACTCTGAAGCCCACGTGCCTAGAGCCTGTGCTCCACAACAAGAGAAGCCACTGCAGTGAGAGGCCTGTGCACTGCAACGAAGAGTAGCCCCCGCTCACCACAACTAGAGAAAGCCCACGCACAGCAATGAAGACCCAATGCAGCCAAAAGAAAACAAAACAAAGACAAAAACGAGAAAATTCTATTGACCCTTCATCATTTTTTTATTCTAAGGAGGCTTTAACATACAATCATCAGTATTGGAAAGTATTTGCAGGAAAGAGGAGTGTGGATTCATAGCGATAGGTCAAAGATAGAAATGGGGATCTCTTTGTAATATCAAAATTAAGTTTCCCCCGAATATGCACTGTCCTGTAAGAACTTGAAAACATATTTAAAATGTATTATTGATACAAATGTATTAAAATATATTAAATTGTATATTAAACATGTAGCAGGGGCATGTTTTTAAATTTATAGTATTCCATCAGATAATAGTTTTCATAGATATAAGCAATGCAAACATTTCCCAAGAATGTTCAGCACATTGACAGCTTGGGATAAACTGTTTTTCTACTCTTAAAAGTTATTATCTGGGCTTCCCTGGTGGCGCAGTGGTTGGGAGTCTGCCTCCCGATGCGGGGGACGCGGGTTCGTGCCCCGGTCCGGGAGGATCCCACGTGCCGCGGAGCGGCTGGGCCCGTGAGCCGTGGCCGCTGAGCCTGCGCGTTCGGAGCCTGTGCTCCGCAACGAGAGAGGCCGCGGCAGTGAGAGGCCCGCGTACCGCCAAAAAAAAAAAAGTTATTATCTGTATCAAAAAAAAAAAAATCATGAGAGCCAACTAAATAAACCATTTGAGTTTGAATAGCTCATATTATGCCAAAAATATGGCTCAGTTTGCTCTTATTTTTTCATATTACTCGTCAAAATATACTAAAATTTGTGTGAAGGACAAGAAAAAAACTTTGAGTCGAGAATATACTGATTTATATATTTAATATATAGACATGGCTGAATAAATACAAGGACAATTTTAATAATACTCTTAGGCACTCATTAACCTTTTCATTAAAGTTAATGGAACTTAGTTGTTGGTGACAACACATGGAATAAGTAGTCATGTATGAGAAAGGCAGGAAAAAAAAAAAAGAGTATAATGAAAATTTTCCAGTGGAATTCATTTAGATATCCGAGTTGAAAACTACCATAATTTCAAAATCACTTAGTTCTAGCAAAATCATCTAAGAAGTGTGAAGTTTCAAAAATTGCTTATAAAGAAGGTAAAGAAAACTGTTTTCATGGATAGTGATATTATACCTAAGCTGTATAGACACAAGAGACCAGTTTTCAGTCCTATATTTGAAGAATAATTCATTTTTTTCAGGAACCACTCAGTTATTAAGGGATTGCTTTAGCCAGCAAATAAGATACTCTTATACTTTCTTTTACCTTTTACACTCTTTATTCGTTCATTTTCTTGTTCATGGATATACTTTTTAAAGGGAACTCAGACTTTCTAAGCACCATTGAAAAATAAATATATTGAAAAATCTTTTGATAAATTAGAAATTTTTAACTCATTTATGTGATTTAAAATGGATGGGAGAAATTTGGGAAGTTGGTAATTTTATTCCTCTGCCCGCAACAACAGATAGTGAAAATCAGACACAAAACAATACAATGAAAAGAAATATCCATAAGTTTAAGTATATGGAGATGATAAACATAAAATATATTTGTTGTCAGGGAATTTTAAAAACTCATAGACTAGGAAACTTCTTTTTTATATATAAGTTTATTTATTTACTTATTTATTTTTGGCTGCATTGGGTCTTTGTTACTGTGCGCAGACTTTCCGTAGTTGCGGCGAGCGGGGGCTACTCTTTGTTGCGGTGCACGAGCTTTTCATTGCGGTGCCTTCTCTTGTTGCGGAGCACGGGCTGTAGGCGGGCAGGATTCAGTAGTTGTGGCACGTGGGCTCAGTAGTTGTGGCGCCCGGGCTTAGTTGCTCAGCGTCATGTGAGATCTTCCCGGACCAGGGCTCAAACCCGTGTCCCCTGCATTGACACTCAGATTCTTAACCACTGAGCCTCCAGGGAAATCCCTAGGAAACTATTCTTATCTTCAAATACATGCTTACTGTTTTTATTGCTTCTCAAAATAAGGATTTTATTTCCGTTTAGATGTACAGTCTGCATTTTTTAATTAAAATATCACACTAATTTTATCATGTCACTAACAATTCTTCCATTCCATGATTTTAATAGCTACAAATGAGTCCCTCCAAGGCATGGACCATAGTTTTGGCAACTGAGGTAGTGTGTCAGTCTGGGTGCCATCAGGGAAGCAGACCCAGGGATGCCTCTTTACACAGTGCTGAGAGTGGGTTAACACACCCTTTAAGGCTGTCATTTTTAATATCTGACTTTGGCTTTTGAAGTCTACAGTTAGAAGAAACAGATAAATGTCAAGTGGAGAGAAATAGAGCAAACAGAAACCCATGAGCACACATTTGCACATTACAGCAACACCAGAAGGGGTCAACTCATCCATTATATTGGGACGGTAATAATACCTACAATATAGCATAGTTGTAAGGACTAAAGAAATTGTTAGGATGCCACCTGGTATAAAGGATAGTCCCTTTTCAGTACAAGCAGTGCTAATACCAGACCTGTAGTCCTGGCGTTGGCAGCTGTAGGGTTAGTAGTAATGACTTGGTGAAACCACTCTTCACAAAGCATGTTCCTACCAATGGTACCAACAGGACACGGGAGATTCCCTCCCATCTTATTAAGCAAAGCCTGGCATGAACGTCTCCGTTTCTCCCCATTCCCTAAAATAATTCCCATCTTTTAAAAGCCTTCTTTAAATTAAGCTCTGTTTAAGCATCAGCTATATTTCAAAGGCTTACATTAATCTTCAAACTCTTAAGCAAAGGAAGACATCGACTGTTCTGAGAATGCTAAGGAAATGACTTGTTTATGATTAGAAAACACACATCAGGTGTTTCAATGTTTTGAGTGAGGAAAATGTCAGAAACATCTTTTGGGTACTCTTTCATTTTCTAACATATGTATGATTTTTTTTCTTCTTTGATATTAGGTAGGGCATTTGGAATGTCAAAAATATACCATAGTCCAATCTGACCCTCAATTAATTTTTTAAAATCTTTGGAAATAAGCCTGATAACCAAAGATCACCACTGGAGCCAATATGTGAATATACCATGGACAGAAGACTCAGATATTCTTGGGGAACACACGGAGTGATAATGTGAAATTTTAAATAAATGTCTAAAAGTATGTCTCAACCTGTTCAGGTGGGAACATTTGTTTGCAACAGAGATGATTGCTCACCTGGAATCTAGCACCTGCAGACCCATCCACAAAACCTGCTGGGGATCAGGGCCCCAGCGCTTCATGTTTACAGTAACTGCTGTAAAGCATCTAGGAAACCAACTGCACATTTTCCATAAAGTGAGATGCATTTAGATCGATGCCTCCTAGACTTCGCCAGAGCTTTCTATATTTCAGACACTTTAGTAGAAAGAGCAACACTAAGTCAGGTTTTGTTTTTGTCTTTGTCTTTTTTTGCGGTACGCGGGCCTCTCACTGTTGTGGCCTCTCCCGTTGCGGAGCACAGGCTCCGGACGCGCAGGCTCAGCGGCCATGGCTCACGGGCCCAGCTGCTCCGCGGCATGTGGGATCTTCCCGGACCGGGGCACGAACCCGCGTCCCCTGCATCGGCAGGCGGACTCTCAACCACTGCGCCACCAGGGAAGCCCCCTAAGTCAGGTTTTGTATGAGATCAGTTAACTGGGTATTGATCTCACCAGGTTAATTTTTTTCTTTCTTTTTTTTTTTCTTTTCTTTCTTTTGCCATGCCACGTGGCATGCGGGATCTTACTTCCCCGTGCCCCCTGCAGTGAAAGCACGGAGTCTTAACCACTGGATCGCCAGGAAAGTCCCAGTTTAATTTTTTTCAGGAAGTGTTGGTAAAAGAATTTTGGCCACTTGTGTCATCCAGCTTATTTTAAAGTTATGTCTGTAACAGCAATAAAGTTTGACAGACTGTTTAAATTTCTGATACCGAAACGAGACACATGTGAAAAGTGGAGAAGACTCGAGGAATTCAAAGGGAAGATGTCCAGAGATAAAAGTTGAGATTATGAAAAGAAGGGCACCAGGAGTACTTTCTTGCCATGGTTATTAGCAAGCGTGGGGGAAAATAGAGCTGGGATTTGACAGTGCAGGCATTTGCTTCCCATACCAGGCAGTACTGGGGACCTCTGTGTGGGCTGTAGGAACCTGCAAGAGGTCTGGCTTTCTGTGCATTCAGACAAATTGCTTTGGAGAAGCGTTGCCACAAACCATGTGGACTTCCATTTCTAAGCTCCCTTCCTTGTTGAGAATCCAAGGCTAAGCATCTCACAGGTGTCCAGGGCCAGTCCCGAAAGGCCATCCATTTTCTCGAACTTTCTTTTAGGACTGGTGAGGGGGGAGGCATGTGTGTGTTTTGAGTGTGAAGGGCTATCCAGCTTGTATTTAAAACACATTTTTGGTGCAAGCACCAAAAGTTTTCTCTAACAAAACCTTTGCTCTTATGGTATCTTACTTGCATTTTTCATTCTCAACCCCTTGACAAAATTAACTTTTGTCTTTAGGATATAATTTATGGGCTGTTGCTTTGGCTTGTGTGTGTATACGTAAGTACGTGTATGCATATATATGTAGATAGATGGATGGATAGATAGATGAATAGATGCATGATTGGATGGATGGACGGACGGACGGACGGATGGATGGATGCGTTGATGGATGGATGATTCAATGCATGGATGAGAGAGAGAGAGAGAGATTGTATTTTCCTCTTTTCTCATAGTGGATCTGTTATCATTCACAATACAACCCTTGGAGGAATCTCAAAGCCCAAGTTTTCCACACTCTAGAGTCAGAATGTTTGAATACACATTCCCATCATAGAATGCCTCTCCGTGAACTCTTACAGAGAAATCTCGCCTCACAGTTTTCAACAGTGTCTCTTTTCAGTTTGTCTAGCCCTATTTAAAATACACACTTTTGGTGCAAGCACCAAATGTTTTCTTTAACAAAACCTTTGCTGTCACTGTATTTACTTCCATTTCCCACTCTCAGTCCTTTGGTGAAAGTAACTTTTTTCTTTAGATCATAATTTATGGGCCATTGCTCTGGCTTGTTTGTGTGTGTTCATAAATACGGTTGACCCTTGAATATCACAACATGGGGGGTTACGGGTGCCAACCATCTGTGCAGTCAGAAATCCACGTATAATGTGTAGCTGGCTCTCTGTATCCACAGTTCCACATCCATGGAGTCAACAAATTGCAAATTATGTAGTACTGTCGTATTTACTATTGAAAATAATCTGCATATAAGTGGATTCGCAAAGTTGAAACCCACTTTGTTCAAGGGTCAACTGAACATTTATGCACATATATATAGATTGATGGTTGGATGAATAAATGATTGTATGGATGGATAGGTGGAAGGATTGATGATTGAATGGAAGGATGGATGCATAGAAAGATTGATGATTGGCTGGCTGGATGGACGGATAGATGGATAATAAGATGGATGGATTTTTGGATAGATGGATGGATGAATAAATGATCGTATGGCTGGATAGATGGAAGGATTGAGGATTGGATGGAAGGATGGATCGTGAGCAAGAGAGATAGACAATTTGATTTTTCTTTTTTCTTACAGTGGATTTGTTATATATCATTACGACCATTAGGACCCTTGGAGGAATCTGAAATCCCAAGTTTTCTACTTTGTAGAGTCAGAATGTTTGAATACCTATTTCCATCATAGAACGCCTCTCCACGTAATCTTATAGAGAAATCTGGCTTCACAGTTTTAAATGGTTGTCTCTTTTCAGTTTGTCTAGCCACTTCCTACTCCATGGCATGAGTTTTATGATCACTCAGGAGCAGGGTAGAAAGAGACCCCGCCCCAGATCTATAAAATCAGAATCTGCATTTCATCCGTGATCTGGGTGCGCATTATGTTTGAGAGGCACTGTTACCTTGTGTGTAAGTCAGCTCTAGGTCACAAACATGCAGGAGTAGTCACCCAGCATATTCGGGAAAATAGTAGGTGAAATAGAAGACAACCTAAGGCCAAAGTCACAGAACCAAGGTGTGTCCTGGTGGGAGTTGATAGTCAACTAAATCAATCTAACACTCTGCAAAATTGAATGCATTACATAATTCTTCAGGATGAGAGGATGGCTTGTGAGGTCTGCCAGCCTTGAATATTTATCCTGTCTGGCTTTATGTCTGTCGTTTATTACGTATGCCTCAATCTTCTCACTGAATTATGGTGGTGTGTTTGGATGTCTGCCTCTCGGGCTGCAGGTGGGAGGTTTTTGAGTGTGGAAAATGCATTTGAGACTGCCTGCATGGGGAGCTAAACAATATACTGAATTGAAATAAATGCCACATTTTATTTAGTGGTTGTTAAAAAAAAAAAAAAAAGCAAAAGACAGCAGCTGATGTCTTCTGAATCCCTCCATGCTCCGTGAAAACCACAGCGTCCCACACAGCTTACCTGAAAGGCTATTAACGCTGAGTTGTCGGCTTCAACACCTGGGTCTCTGCCTTTAGCTGGCAAGCTGCCTGTCTGCCCGGGAACTTGCATACAGTTGCACTTGGAAAGCTGTTTCCAAATCGAGTCAAGAATACTCTGAAACAAGCGACCACGTATGGTTGCTCCATTTTCTGTATCAGACACTTGATACTTCCTTTTCCATGGGAATCCACAGTAGGATTCTATAGAGACTAAATTGTATCGACATTGAAAGATACAAACATATTTTGAAAAGTTATAAAGCAGCAGAAAATGGAGATCTGTACCCACCCCTGTCATTGTAGCTATAACTACATGGCAGGGGCTGGCATCCTTCTCTGCCATGCTTCTTTCGTAATTCTTATTATTCAAGGTGACAGCAAGTTCATTTCTTTAGTACTATCTTGTCTGACTGTACCCCAGGGAGCTGAATTATGCTCCCCCACCCCCAACATGTCCATGCCCTAACATTTCAAACCTGTGAATACATTACTTTACATGGTCAAAGGGACTTTGCAGATGTGGTTATCTTGAGGATCGAGAAGTGGGAAGATGATGCCCGGGGATGCAGCTGGGCCCAAAGTCATCACGAGGGTCCTTTTGAAAGGGAGGCAGGGGGCTCCAGTCCTAGAGAAGATGTGAGGACTCACAAAGAAGTCAAAAAGGGAGATTCCAAGGTGCTGTGCCGCTGGACTTGAAAATGGATCAAGAAGCCAGAAGTGAAGGGAGGCATATCACTTACATGTGGAATCTAAAAAAATGACAGAAACGAGCTCTTCTACAGAACAGGCATGTGGGATACACAGACACACGCAACCATATATCAAAAAGATCAACAACGAGGCCCTACTGTAGAGCACAGGGAACTCTATTCAATATCGTGTAACAACCTATAATAGAAAACAATCTGGAAAAAAACTGTGTGTGTATAGATATGTATATAAATACATATCTGCATCACTTTTCTGTACACCTGAAACTAACACAATACTATAAATCAACTCTGCTTCGATTGAAACAAAAAGATACAGAATTATTCCCTCACTACAAAGATCTACCTAGTGTTACCCTTTCACATTCTCAGGCTCCCACGTTCTCCCACCTCTGACGACCATGCATCTCTTCTTCTTCTCTATAACTTTGTCATTTCAAAAATGTCACAGCAGGGAAGCATACCAACTTCTTAAGGTGTGAGGTAGAGCTTTTTTACTCAGTGGGTGACTCTTGTTTTTATTTTCTTTTCTTTTCGGAAGCGTGGTGCAGAAGTTAAACCCAGAGGACTCAAGGGGAGAGGGTCTGCACTGTGACACTTAGGAGAGAGAGTCACCCAGCTGTCTGACCCTTGAATTTCTTATCTGTAAAATGGCGATAACGGTGTCATCACAGAATGGTACGAGGATTGAACGAAGTAATGCATGTCAGTCTCTGATTAGACTGTTGGTTACAAGGTAAGACATCAATTAAAATGAGATGTTTTACTATGGAAAACAGTGTGGAGGTTCCTCAAAAAACTAAAAATAGAACTAGCATATGATCCAGCAATTCTACTCCTGGGTAGTTATCTGAAGAAAACAAAATCACTATCTCAAAAAGACATCTAAACCCCTGTGTTCATTGCAGCATTATCTACAATACCCAAGATACGGAAACAATCAAAGTATCCATTTGACAGATGAATGGATAAGGAATATGTGGTATATGTATACACTGGAATATTATTCCATTAAAAAAAAAGGACATCCTGCTATTTTCAACAACATGGATGGACCTTGAGGGCATTACATTTAGTGAAATAACTCAGAAAAAGAAAAATACTTTATGATTTCAGTTCTATGTGTAATCTATAAAACAAACCAGCAAACAAACAAAAAATCCATCTCATAGATATAGAGAAGGGATTGGTGGTTGCCAGAGTTGGGGGGTAGGCAAAATCAGTGAAGGGGACCCAAGGGTACAAACTTCCAGTTATAAAATAAATAAGTCCTGGAGTGTAATGTACAGCATGGTGACTATAGTTAATGACACTGTTTAATGTATTTTTTTATAATTAATTTTTATTGGAGTATAGTTGCTTTGCAATGTTGTGTTACTTTCTACTGTACATCAAAGTGAATCAGCTATACGTATACACACATCCCCTCTTTTTTGGATTTCTTTCCCGTTTAGGTCACCGCAGAGCACTGAGTTCCCTGTGCTATTCAGTAGGTACTCATGAGTTATCTGTTTTATACATAGTATCAATAGTGTATATATGTCAATCCCAATCTCCCAGTTCATCCCACCCCCTCCTTTTCCCCCCTGGGTGTACATACGATTGTTCTCTACGTCTGTGTCTCTATTTCTGTTTTGCAAGTAAGATCATCTTTACCATTTTTCTAGATTCCACATATATGCGTTAATATACGATATTTGTTTTTCTCTTTCTGACTTACTTCACTCTGTATGACAGTCTCTAGGTCCATCCACGTCTCTATAAATGACCCAGTTTTGTTCCTTTTAACGGCTGAGTAGTATTCCATTGTATATATATACCACATCTACTTTATCTGTTCCTCTGTTGATGGACAGTTAGTTTGCTTCCATGTCCTGGCTGTTGTAAATAGTGCTGCAATGAACATTGGGCTACCTGTGTCTTTTTGAATTATGGTTTTCTCTGGGTATATGCCCAGTAGTGTGATTGCTGGGTCATATGGTAATTCTATTTTTAGTTTTTTAAGGAATCTCCATACTGTTCTCCATAGTGGCTGTATCAATTTACATTCCCGCCAACAGTGCGAGAGGGTTCCCTTTTCTCCACACCCTCTCCATCATTTATTGTTTGTAGATTTTTTAATGATGGTCATTATGACAGGTGTGAGGTGATACCTCATTGTAGTTTTGATTTGCATTTCTCTAATAATTAGTCATGTTGAGCATCTTTTCATGTGTTTGTTGGCCATCTGTATGTCTTCTTTGGAGAAATGTGTATTTAGGTCTTCCACCCATCTTTTGATTGGGTTGTTTTTTTTGGTATTGAGCTGCATGAGCTGCTTCTATATTTTGGAGATTAATCCTTTGTCAGTAGCTTCGTTTGCAAATATTTTCTCTCATTCTGAGAGTTGTCTTTTCATCTTGTTTATAGTTTCCTTTGCTGTGCAAAAGCTTTTAAGTTTCATTAGGTCCCATTTTTGTTTTTATTTTCGTTAGTCTAGGAGGTGGGTCAAAAAAAGATCTTGCTGTGCTTTATGTCCTAGAGTGCACATGGGCTTAGTTGTTCCACAGCATGTGGGATCTTCCCAGACCAGGGCTCGAACCCGTGTCCCTTGCATTGACAGGTAGATTCTTAACCACTGTGCTACCAGGGAAGGCCCCATCGTGTTTTCATTGTCATTTGTTTCTAGGTATTTTTTGATTTCCTCTTTGATTTCTTCAGTGATCTCTTGGTTATTTAGTAGCATATTGTTTAGCCTCCATGTGTTTGTGTGTTTTACAGTTTTTTTCCTGTAATTGATTTCTAATCTTATATCATTGTGGTCAGAAAAGATGCTTGTTATGATTTCAATTTTCTTAAATTTACCAAGGCTTGATTTGTGACCCAAGAAGTGATCTGTCTTGGAGAATGTTCTGTGTGCATTTGAGAAGTGTATTTTGCTGCTTTCAGATAGAATGTGCTATCAATATCAATTAAGTCTCTCTGGTCTAATGTATCATTTAATGCTTCTGTTTCCTTATTAATTTTCTGTCTGGATGATCTGTCCATCAGTGTAAGTGGGAGCGACACTTTTTTATATTTAAAAGTTGCTAAGACAGTAAATCTTAAAAGTTCTCATCACTGGGAAAAACGATGTGCAGTGGTTTATGTTAACGAAACACATTGTGACAATCATTTTGCTTCTATACTTGGATCAGATCATGATGCTGTACACTTAAAACTAATACAGTGTGGTATGTTAACCATATCTCGATAGATAGATAAATAAATAAACTATTTCATGAGCACAATGCTCTCTCAATAGATAGATGATAGATCATAGATAAATGATAGATGGGTAGGTAGAGAGATGGATGGATAGATAGAAGGACGGATAGACAGATACGTATATATGATCTTAAATATACATATTTCCTGTTGATTGATGCTTAATAATCTAGTTTGATTGAGTACATGGTAGGAGACTCAAACCATGTAGTTTAACCCATTTTTCCATTTGAGAAGGGAGGGTGTATGGTCAACCCATTTGCGATGGCTGTTGTCATCTTTCTGTCCATCCCCTGCTTGACCAGACACTGCTTCACTGACATCCTTTTCATGATAGGGCTTAATCTGTAACTGCCTCTGTGCTTGCCCCCTGCCCCGGCCTCTGGTTTCCTTGGTAACTGTTAGCCAGCTTTCCAATCCCCCTGTAAACGGTTGCCTCCTTCCCCCCTGAGGAGCAAAGATTGTTTCCATGTCCTGTCCGTCATCTGCCACACACGGTCCGTTGTCACTCCAGGACCTTGCTTCAGATGCGTAAGGTCCACCATCTGTTAAACCACTGATGTCTCTGTTGCTGACCCCAGGCTCTTTCTTCCGTTTCCAGGCCAGGCAAGTATAGGGCTTGCAGGTGTGCGGGGTGCAGCCTAACAGAAGTCAAATGGAATTAAAACCTCCATTGCTGTACAAAAGGTAAAAATGGCCAAGATTTTAGGTAGATTCATACGGTGCCTTTCTAGTCAGCTCCTAAACGTTCCCATGTGTTTACTCTTGAGAACTTAGAGCGCAGCATAGTATAAGTATGTGGAGGAGAATCACGTCCTGTTTTTAAAAAACAACCTGCCTTTCTGTTCTGTCTCTGCTGTGTGTAGGACACGAAGCTGACTGAGATTGTGTGACTTTTTTTTTCTCTCCCCATTATTTAACACCTTCTGATAAACGGAACCCAGGCACAATTCATCCTGCAACACAAGCTGAGAAAACTCAGCTGGAAACATTTAAAACACAGCCTCTGTGGAGGAGAAAATTGTGTAGCTCTGGACATGCAAAATTGGGGCCATGATCTAGTTTAAATAATTCCTTTTTCTAAAGCCTGCCAGACACATTACTGTAAAATACATCATTCGCACTTATATTAGTAATTAAAAAATGCCAGCCTGTAATCTCAAGGTGTAAAAGGGAGGGAAAACTCTTGCTTGTTTCCCCTGCAGTTCAAACATGACTTTCTCCTTATCCCAACATTTCAAAAAAGGCCACTGTGTGTGAAATCTACATAAATCATCTACTGTTACAGGAGTTATGCTCTATAAAAATTTAAAATACATCAACGTTGGGACTTAAAACAGTCAAATTTATCTGGACAATGTGGAAGAGAACATTACACATTAAAATACCTGAAATATAAAGAATTTCCTTGTTATCAGTTTACTTCCAAGAGTAGAAAGTAACCAGGTATAGATCATTAGAAGATTTCTTAGGAGGTTCACTGAGAAGGCAGTTTATGAAAGTAAAAGACAATTTAATATTAACGGACCAGTCAGCCCTTGAGATTGAGGTAAGCTTTCTTTGGTTCTTACTGTTCTTAAGATAGTTTAACTCTTCTTCTTAACTCATGTTATTAATTTTCAAGCCATTTGTTGAAAAAAACTGTATAACCATCAGCCCAAATCCTCTTTAAATTTTTCCAAATGTGTCATTGATTAAATCTAAGTTAACTAGTTGTTTGGCTTAGATAGTACTAATGAGTGAATGATTTGCAGATGTCATATTTTCGGTGGCTCAAGGCTTATTTGAACTGAGATGTGGCTTTCCATCTTTGATTTTTTTAATTAATTTATTTTTTATTTGTTTATTTTTGGCTGTGTTGGGTTTTTATTGCTGCACGCAGGCTTTCTCTAGTTGCAGCGGGCAGGGGCTACTCTTTGTTGCGGTGCACAGGCTTCTCATTGCGGTGGCCGGCTTCTCCTGTTGTGGAGCACAGGTTCTAGGCATGTGGGCTCAGTAGTTGTGGCACACAGGCTCAGTAGTTGTGGCTTGTGGCCTCAGTAGTTGCAGCACACAGGCTCAGTAGTTGCAGCACACGGGCTCTAGGGCACGTGGGCTTCAGTAGTTGTGGCTCGTTGGGCTCTAGAGCGCAGGCTCAGTAGTTGTGGCTAATGGGCTTAGCTGCTCCGCAGCATGTGGGATCTTCCCAGACCAGGGATCAAACCCGTGTCCCCTGCATTGGCAGGCGGATTCTTAACCACTGTGCCACCAGGGAAGTCCCCATCTTTGATTTTTTTAAAGTAACAATCCAGCTTTTAATTTTTTTAAATCACAGGCATCTGCTAGAGCTAAGAAAAAGAGTAAAAGTCTACTATCTTATTTTCTCATTATTTCTCTTAACAAGCTCTTCAGCTTTGTGACACTGGTGTGTGAACGTATGTAATGCTTTTTTGATGCTTGAAGCATATGCATTTTTAGTTTTCATTTTCTTTACTAAAATATTCTTTTAATTTTTGGACATTTACACCCTTGTCCTTGCGAGGCTGGTTTTTTTTTTTTTTTTTCTGGTATAAAAGTATTATTTTCCTTTTCAGAGTGCATTTATAAGTATTTTATGAGATATTCCTTTTTGTTTTACAAATAAATGATTAAGTATATAATCCCTCGTTATTAACTGTAGTCACCATGCTGTGCGTTCAATCCTCAGAATTTACTCTTGAAAGTAGCTGAGAGTAGATCTTAACTGTTTTCAGCACCAAAAATAAAAAAATGTATAACGTTAACTATGTGAGGTAATGGGTATGTTAATTATCTTGATCTTGGTAATAACGCCACAATATACATGTGTATCAAACCATCACATTACGCACTTTAACTGTACACAATAACATGTGTCAATTATTCCTCAGTAACTTTTTTACAAACATAAAAAATGCGTCAAGTGATTTAAGTTTCCAACGTTTCATCTTTGACAAGGCAAATCTGCATAGGAAACCCCACGGAGGAAGTCCTTTGTCACAAACAAATCCCTTCCTGTCCCCAAGCCCACAAAGGTCCCCCTCACTATTTTTTTGCCCTTTAAACTGATACAACAGGGATATTGACCTTCCCTCCAGAATTAACCCTATTTTCATGTCTCCCAAGAACCAGTCTTTACTACCAAGAATTGCCAACTTATGTCGATAACTTGTCTTCTTTAAGTGACACGTTCCTGTTTTGCAGTTTCTACCAGGACACGCATATTCATTGGTAAATTAAAATAAAGCGAGAAAGCTTCCCCACAGGTATGCAGATGTTTTGTGAGAGAACCGCCTTGAACACATTGCTTCATCCTCGCCTTGGTATCAATACTTGCAGATACGCATCCTCTCCATCAGAGGTGCTTTCCTGTTCGCCTCAAGTTTGATGAGTTGTGGGGCTTGCCTAGTCTATTTTCCAGTCCTATCGTGTCTGCTCTTAGGAAAAGTGTGGCTCAGTGAACTTCAGTATCAGCCTTAACATCCTCTTTAGCAGAATCATGCCATCATTTGCAGACGTGAAATAGGGTGGACTTTTTATGAGGGTTCTGGGATGTTCTCATGTCCCTTGCAGTGAAATAATTAGTTCTGCTCATTTGAAGCCGGATGGCTTAATTGTACTTTCTCCAGTCAGGGGAAGTCCAGTCACTTTTAATATCTGCCCATAAGGAAGCATGTTGGCGGGTCATTTCTCTTTCCTGGATTGAAGTGAGCTGGGATATTCTGTGATCTGAAAGACTTGTCCAATATTAATTATAAACTACTTGAAGGTCACGGGAGACCTGAGGAAAGCTTGGCCATGGGGTTGGTGGTAGAGATTGAGGATTCCTCTGAGTCTGTAACCACGGGATATTCTTTCTTTGTAAATTTTTAATAACATCTTAATGACCAATTTATTAATGCCTAAGTTAACAGTGAACGCAAAATCTGTTAACAGCCTTTGACCGTAGCAAATAGCCCATGTCTCAGATGAAGTGCTGAACTGGGTCTGTGCTGCTATACCTGGGGATTCTTATTCATCACAGTCAGCAGTACTCTTTCTCCAAAGTTATCCCCCCAAAAGATACTACCCTATGTTTCTGGAGTGTTTGAATGAGCTGGACATACCATGAGCACTAAGATTACAGGATGCTTAGCCTGTGTCTGGATGTTAAGAGTCACTGGGTTATATCGGTGTTAAAAGTATACCTGCCCTGGGGTTCTCAGTTTCCATTTTTAAGACTCTGTCGTCTGGGATAGAGGTGTTCCTACGGTGAACAGAGTGTACACAGTATGTGTATAGAATATACGTTCACACAGAGGAGTACAGAGCTGCAAGGTGCAATAAAATAGCCTATGAGCACGTATTTCCATGAACACTGCAAATGTGTCCGTTCCAAACATAGCCATGCTCTGAATCTAAAATCTAGAATTTAGATTGGGTTTGACATATGTACATATATACATTACTATATATAAAATGGATAACTGATGAGAAACTACTGTATAGCACAGGGAACTCTACTCAGTGCTCTGAGGTGACCTAAATGGGAAGGACATCCAAAAAAGAGGGAATATATGTGTATGTATGACCGATTCACTTTGCTGTACCGCAGAAACTAACACAGCAATGTGAAGTAGCTATACTCCATTAACAATCAATAAAAATAAATAAATAAAACACACTGAATGACAGAGACTTCGTAGGAAAGAAAGAACATAAAATATCTCATTCACAATGTCTTATAGTGATTGCATATTCCACTATTTCATATATATTGGGTTCAATCAAATATATTTTAAAAATTAATTTTTCCCATTCTTTTCTTTTTCTTTCATGCGGCTGTTTGAAAGTTTGACCTTATATATATGGCTAACATTCCACTTCTGTTGGCTGTGCTGGGATACAGGATATATACTCAGATTTTATTGCAATTGCTTTGATTGACATTACATACAGATTTTATTTTTATTGCTTGTTACAGCTAAAAATTTTAAGCAAGTGACCTGTCCATCACTGTGAAAATTGTTAAACCAAGCATGCCACACCCGTACCCTTACAATCTTCAAAGTGAGTAAGGAAAATGGCATCGATTCCTATCTTGAGATATGAGAAGTTTTCTAAATTACAGTGTCTGATGGAAAACGAAAAGAGACCCAGACAGGACATAAAGTGGGGTAGTGTTATGACTGAAAATTGTATTCAGGTTTTCCAGAAAAACAGCAGCTGATTTGGGGGATAGCTCCTGAGGGCTCCCATCCCATATTTGCTGAGTCAGAGACTGTCAAATTGTCATCCAACACATTATGGAAGATGCAGATTTCCCATCTCCACCTCCACAGATTCATCCTGAGAAGTCCTTGTCTCGCTCAGGAAACCTCCAATTTCACGTGCTCCATGGTGGGGATCATGGCAGAGAGTGACTTCCCTTCTGCTCTGCTCAGCAGGCAAGGGCTCTCCTTCTGGAGCCTTCCCTGGCTGGACAGGGCTTTCCTCTTACCAGGAGCTGGTAACCAGGTAGAAGAGATCCTGTTCTTGCTGACCTCAAAGTCCTGCACATTTTATACTCCATTCTGCATCCGGGCCCTTTCCAGCTAAGGGTCCCTTCTCCCGACTTTAAAACACCACCTATGAAGATGAGAAGCCTTGATTACACCCCAAATCATTGCCTTCTTGCCTGTCTCTCTTCACCCTGATCCTTCCTAGCCATCCAGTTTAGATCTCATCCCTAAGGTCAGTTTCTCGGGGTGATACACCCTCAACGCTCCTGGAGTGCATCATGTCAGCTTGAAATGAGAATTCCATTTCCCTGATGTCGTCTTCCTAACCCACTTACTACTCCACATTGTAATGATATATGTCATAATGTAAATAATAGGATATTATTATTATAATAGGAGTGTCTTCAGAACCCATATGGTTAAGGACAATGCTATATTTCTTTTCTATTTTCATATCTGTTGGAGTAGAATTGCTTTGAATTGCTTTATTCTTTTCTTCTTAATTTATTTTATTTTTGGCTGCCTTGGGTCTTCGTTGCTGCGCACGGGCTTTCTCTAGTTGCGGCGAGCGAGGGCTACTCTTCATTGCCGTGCATGGGCTTCTCATTGCGGTGGCTTCTCGTGCTGTGGAGCATGGGCTCTAGGTGTGCGGGCTTCAGTAGTTGTGGCTCACGGGTTCAGTAGCTGTGGCGCACGGGCTTAGTTGCTCCGCGGCATGTGAGATCTTCCCAGACCAGGGCTCGAACCTGTGTCCCCTGCGTTGGCAGGCGGATTCTTAACCACTGCGCCACCAGGGAAGTCCCCGTATGTTCTTGTTTTAAAAAATTTAATTTTGTATTGGACTGTAGTTGATTTAGGATGTTGTGTTAATTTCAGGTGTACAGCAAAGTGATTCTGTTAGTTTGTTTTGGGTTTTTTTTCCGTCTTTATTGGAGTATAATTGCTTTACAATGTTGTGTTAGTTGCTGCTGTATAACAAAGTGAATCAGCTATATGCATACATATATCCCCATATCTCCTCCCTCTTGTGTCTCCCTATCCCACCCGTCTAGGTCATCACAAAGCTGATCTCCCTGTGCTATGCGGCTGCTTCCCACTAGCCATCCATTTTACATTTGGTAGTGTGTATATGTCCATGCCACTCTCTCACTTCATCCCAGCTTCCCCTTACCCCCGTGTCTTCTTTTCTTTTACTTTAAAACAAAAGAAACGTATTCCCTTACAGTCCTGGAGGCCAAACGTCCATAAAGGGTATCACTGAGCTACAGTCAAGGTGTCGGCAGGGTTTTGTTCCTTCAGGGTGCTCCAAGGGAAAATCTGGTCCTTGCTTTCTCCAGCTTCTGTGGGCATCCCTCGCCCTGTGGCTTGTTGCATAAGTGTGCACTTTGAGGCCGTTTATTTCCTATTACTGACGTATGGGCAGTGATTGAATGAGCCATTCACATCTTCCACCTGCTTCTCTGGTGGAATATAGTTTGTTTCCTTTGTGGATTGCCTCTGTGGTGCCATGGATGTGCTGGTTCCTGTAGCATCAAGAATATTCTGGAATTGTTCAAACTCAAGAAGTCATCAGAGGAATAGCCAATTATAGGAGATCTCTTTGGTTTCCAGAATCTGCAATAATAGTTCCTCAATAAGCAAATTTGCTTCTTCAGGTCCTGGATGTCTCAGCGGTGAGTGATGAAGATTCAGGTCCCTCTTGCACAGGAATATTGATGCTTCCCTTAGGTTGTGTCTGTGGACCATGGGGCCGTAGTGAAGTTTTCTGAAAGTGAAGAAGTGATGAGAATGATGAATACTGAAATTTTTGAACAATATAATTGCATGAAACGTCCAAACCTTTCAATAGACAGCTAACAACATAACATTTAAAAGGAGAGTCAGGGAGGGGAAAATTTCCCTTTACCCCTTGTGAGTTATTGTGGCTGGACTAAAAATAAAAATGACTCAAGATAGAGTAACAGGAGCAAAAGAAACACATTTCAATGCATGCGCACAGAGGTCTCCTAGAAATGGGACGTAAGAAGTGGCCAAAGCAGGTAGTTTTTTACACAAAGAAATAAATTTGATAATTAATAAATAAATTTGAATTGATAGGACAAAGAAATTTGGGTTTTGGGTGCTTAGATAGTGGAGAATCTAAATCGAGTTTGGGCTTGGGGTGGCCAGTTAAAGAAAGAACAGGGTTTCTTTATACAAGGTTCTTACCCCAAACTCCCTGTCTCTGGGGATAAGGGTGTCTTTTTATCTGTAGATGCAGGGAGGATACCTTTCACAGGGGAGCCGTGTTTCCTGCTTTTAGGGAGACTGAGAGGAGGGTCAGAGTGTCCGTCTTACATTGGCCATTTCATAAGGCACTTTAATTCAAAATAAGCAATATGCCATGAAGGCATATTTGGGAGTGACCTTCCCTGATCCCCAACAGGAGCTAATAGTCCAAGTCCATGCAACTTCTCCCCAAAGCATGTCTTTCTTAAAAAAATGACGCAAACACTCCTTATCTCTCTTTACCGTCTCGGCCTTGAAGGTTCTTCTCACAGAAGATCTTGAGCCAGTTGCAAGGAAAGCAAACCACTAAAGCGTGATGTTGCAATAACCATGCCGCTAGGGCAGCATCACCAAATACGTTTTCCCTTGCCTTGTCACCTCCCTTATGGCCATCTCTGCAGTCTTGGGGGAGAACTCTGTAGGTGCCAGGCATCCCTTCAGGGATACAAGATGGTTCAAGGTTAAATCGTGTCTGTAAACATTGGCTGTGAATAAAAGCAATCCCAATCTTTTTCTGTGCGGTCGTGGGGAGAGCTCTCCAGGTGGAAAGAGCACCAGACACCCCTTCAGGGGGTACAAGATGGTGCAAAGTTGAATCGTGTCCATAAACATTGGCTGTGAATAAAACCGATCCTGCTTTTTTCGTCCGGTTCTTAGAAAATTTCCCAAGGGGTTGGTTGAAACGCAGCAAACACCGCTGCAGCAATTAACACAGCGCCAGAGTCGTTAATGGACTGGCTGCTTTGCGGGCTGATCAGACATTTTCTATGGATGTGCTGCGTGTCTCTTACGGATAAATATCTGGACCACTGATGTGTGGAGAGTTGCCTAGGGAAACAGCAGAGCTCAAAATTCTCTCTATCTAGATATTAATACCTTCCACAAGGCATTTAACGTGTGTATTGGGTTTGTGGCAGATGGCATGCAGGAGATGCAGTTTCTTGTATGTTGTCATATTTCTGTTGTAGGTGGGGGAAGGGAGCAGAGAGATTGGAAAGGGAAAGAAAAACACAGATCACAAAGATGAAGTCATCCTAGACTTGCTTTATTTGGAAATGTGAGTGATTTTCTCTCCGGCTTCTGAGCTCCTGGATATAATGACTCTGCCTGTCCATCTTTTGTTTTTTTAAATATTTATTTATATAGTTGGCTGCACCGGGTCTTAGTTGCGGCGTGTGGGGTCTTCATTGAGGCATGCAGGATCTAGTTCCCCGACCAGGGATCGAACCTGGGCCCCCTGCATTGGGAGGGCAGAGCATTAGTTGCTGGACCACCAGCGAAGCCCTTTCATGTCCATCTTGATATAAACCCTAGGCTTTATCTATCCGAACCCTTGCTCTGAGGCAGTACTCAATGCAAGGACTTAAAACATTTAATTCTGGCTAAAAAACACCTACCTCTATGTGCTTGAAATCAACACCTTAACTTTTCTTCATCATGGGAGAATTCAGTGGTTATATAATTTGAGATTTTGTTTGAACACAAATGGACGTTGGGACCAAAAAATTAAAGTTTAAATTGATTTGCCTGAAGTGTAGAACGCTTTTCAATCAAAAACGTATAGTTTTGTCTCAATGATAATATCCACATTCCTGTACTCTTCCTAAAATATAGAAGGCCCTCCACAGTCAAAATAATCCCTTTGGATTATGTGTAACTGAATCACTTTGATGTACACCTGAAACTAACAACATTGTTAATCAAGTGTACTCCAATATAAAATAAAAAGTCTAAAAAAAAAAAAGGAAGAGAATATTTTACTCAACCCCTAAAGTCCCCATAGACCTATCTGCCGTAGCAGACCTACAAAGATACCATGGATCTATAGAAAAGAATGGGATAGAGGCCCAGGGATTGATGAATACAGCCCACAGAATAGAATCCGTCGCTGAGTTCCCTCCGGGTGGGACTCATTTGATGATGTAATTTAAACTCCAACGTGGTCGTTTTCGATGTGCAGACCCCCTGGGCAAGGAATATCCAATGAATCAGAAACTCTGCAGTTGGGGCAGCAAGCTTTGTTTCAGAACTGTGGCAACAGGTAATGGATCATCAGGTACTACAGGTGGGAGTACCTCTTTGCTTCAGATTCCTCCTGCCCTGCCGGCTTCCCTGAGCATCTTCTCCTGAGAGTTCTTCCTCAGTCAGTCTTTGCACAAGGGTTCCCATCTCAGGTTTGCCTTCTAGGAGACTTAGGAGGCTGGGATGATGGCTGCTCTCAGCAGTCTTCTTTGAGGCGTCTCAACTCTATGGACCCAGAGCTTCAGAAAGGATGGAGCAGACTTAAGGTAATGACCAGACCCCTGAGGGTTTCTAGAGCTAGGAAGTGGGGTTGCGTGGAAACCTTGCCTTAGTTGGGATCTCCATAAATGAAAACTACACATGTCAAGGATGCCAAAATTGACCTTGGGCAATGGACTCCTGATTTGTCTTTCTTCCTAAAATCTCTCCCACCCCACTCCATCCTCCAAACTGGTCCAAGTCTGAAAAATGTAGTTATTCTCCTCTGACCTTCCTTGTAATTATCAATGTCCAATTGCTGCAAAAATGCCAGGACCGGGGGTTTGAAACCCACCCCTTGCAACAATGGGTTAGGGTATTTTTCTTTCATTCAAAATCAGGTCAAATAGTGTCTCTCCTCCTGAGAGATCAACTGATTTCCAGCTCCTTCCTCCACCCTCCCCACTCCAATACCAAGTCAACTGGTGTTTCGAGCTAGAATGCAAATGCTCTTTGCTAAGACTCCTTCACAGCCCCTTCAACTCCTAATTAATGCCAGATGTCCTCTCAAATGTCCTTCTAAACTTGCTTTCTTTTATTTCCTCTCTCCTCTCTCCTTTTCGTTCTTCATTCATTCTTGCTCTCTTACCAGTTTAATGAAAGATCTACTGTGCCTGAGCCTTGGGGTTGAAAAAAATAAAGACCTTCCATCAAGGAATCTACACTCAATGGAGCAACTTGCATAGATAATTGCAGTGTGTGACACTCAGTAGTTTTCAGCTTTATCCTGACATTTGCAGTGTCCTTTGTTTTATGAATTTTGTGCTGGCCTGTCACTGGTTTCAGCAGTATCTTCGTATTCACAACAGGTTATGCAGCTGTGTTCATTCTGTTCACTGTAGGCTGTTTGCTTCCATATTTCTTCAGGGGAAATATATTGAATTGAATAAACACAGTCTGCTGCTTACCTTTTTATATGAAAACAGTCAATTGTACCTGCTACAGCCTCTACCACTTTCATATGTAAATCATTGCAATTCAGTGCATTTAGCGTAATGAGTTGTATAAATGCATCAGAGCTCTGCAAAGATAAGCAGGAAAGGGAGAAAAAGGCACATCCCATTTCTGCAGCTCCTGGGGTGTATTTTTAATGTCTCTCGAGAAGCTTCACGTCCTTCTCCACATAACCACCACTGAACACCTCCCTGTTTGCGAGAGTCTAGTTGATTAATTTCTCATCTTGAGGAAATGGCTCTGATTAGTATTAGCTTCCATCATTAGCTTCCTCCAAGAAAATCATAGTCAGCAATCATCGACAGAACCATCACCTCTGGGTCCTGCCTGAAAATACAGGTGTGTCGTCTAACCGCGTGATGCACCTGCCTTTTCAGAGATGCAAAGGATGAATGATCTGTGGTGTGTTGGAAAGAACGCAGCTCATAAGATAACTTGGAGGTGGTTGTAGCTTTAATTTATTGGAAGCTCGGAGTGGACACAGATTGCTTTCTTTGGATTTCAGTTTTCCCATCATAGTAAAATGATAAACACTACTGTATGCTCAGGCCATTCCAGAGGGCTGTTGTCTTGCTCTCTGTACCTCCCCCTGCTTGACTAGCACCTGCTTCACTCACAGGACTACCCAGTGTTCTTAATGATAGGGCTGAATTAGTGACTGCCTACCTGCTTGCCCCCTGCCCGCGCCCCCCGCTGGTTTCCCTGGTAACAGATGAGCCCACCTGATGTCAATTCCCTCTATATATGGTAGCCTCCTTCTCCCCCAAGTAGCCGAGATTATGGCCGTGTCCTGCTTGTCGTCTGCTGCACACAGGAGGGTGTCACTCAAGGACCTTGCTTCAGACACGAAAGTTCCCCCATCTCTTAAACCACTGACGTCTCTGTTGCTGACCCTGGGCTCTTTGTTTGGTCTCAAGGCTGGGCAAGTGCAGGGCTTGCAGGTGTGCAGGGTGCAGCGAAGCAACTACCCACCTTACAGAACAGATGTAAGATACTATACAAATATAAGATTCTTAATTTTGAACATAAGAGGTTACAGTAAATTAAAGATATTTTGCATCCATTAACATAGTGCACCAAAATAATAAAGAAGCCATAGGCAGTATTGCTAAGACTGGGGACTTCCCTGGCGGGCCAGTGGTTAAGACTCCATGCTTTTACTGCTGGGAGCATGAGTTTGATCCCCAGTTGGGGAACTGAGATCCCACATGCCATGCGGCCAAAAAATAAATAAATAAAAAATTTAAAAAATTTTAAAAAGTCCCCTTCCTGTAAAAAAATATATATATACATATACATATATGTATATGTATATATATATTTTAACATCTTTATTGGGGTATAATTGCTTTACAATGGTGTGTTAGTTTCTGCTTTATAACAGAGTGAATCAGTTGTACATATACATATGTTCCCATATCTCTTCCCTCTTGCGTCTCCCTCCCTCCCACCCTCCCTATCCCACCCCTCCAGGCTGTCACAAAGCACCGAGCCAATATCCCTGTGCTATGCGGCTGCTTCCCACTAGCTATCTACCTTACGATTGGTAGTGTATATATGTCCATGCCACTCTCTCGCTTTGTCACAGCTCACCCTTCCCCCTCCCCATATCCTCAAGTCCGTTCTCTAGTAGGTCTCTGTCTTTATTCCTGTCTTACCCCTAGGTTCTTCATGACATTTTTTTCCCTTAAATTCCATATATATGTGTTAGCATATGGTATTTGTCTTTCTCTTTCTGACTTATTTCACTCTGTATGACAGACTCTAGGTCTATATTGCTAGGACTAATCAAATCAAAAGTATAGTCATTGTAGTGAAATTAAGGAGGAGACTGTGGGGGCCCTCCTGGGTACAAAAGCCTTCCCATGCCCCCTGTTTCTTGTTTGTAGGAAAAAGGCTTCATCCTCCTACACCTTCCCTGAGTTCCAAAGGGCACATGCAAACAGCTACTCATTAGGGAAGGGAGGGGATGCAGAGACAAGGGAGGAACAGTCAGGAAACAATAGTACAGGGGTGAAGCAGGGGCCTGGTTCCTTCTCAAGGGGTTATACATAAAAGTATATCCCTGAGCTCTTCTGTAGGAACTAAACCCCCCACCCCACCGCCAGGTGGGGGATGGTAAATTCAGGCTGAGCAAAACCACATCAGCCTGGACCCCAGACTGATTGGAAGCAGAAGGCTGATGAGATTTCCTGGAACACCACCCTGTTACCTCACCACCACCCAGTGAAAGGTCACTTACTCTTTAGACCTTCCCCCAAATGTTGCTTATAAAAACTCTAACCTGAAAACCACCAGGGAGTTCGGGCTTTTTGAGCACAAGCTGCGTGTTCTCTTTGCTCAACCCTTGCAATGAACTTTTCTCGGCTCCAAACTCTGACATTTCAGGGTGTTTGGCCTCACGGTGTGTCAGGCACACAGGCTTGGGTTCAACAACAATTTTGTCAAGCCAGCCGGGAGTCCGTGCCCATGACCCGTTGACCCTAGTTGTGGGGCAGTCCTTTCCCTGGATCTCCAGCAGCTACCAGAGCTCATTTTGCTCCCAGGAAGTTGGAGGGCCTCTCCCTGATGGTGCTGGCTACACTCGGCATGGGCTTATCTGTAGGGAAGAAACTGGACCATGGTCCACCTTCGGTTTTATTCTGGGGTGAGTCACTCCAGCATGGGCAGACTGGAAATTCCTCTGCTGTGGACCCATTCTCTTTCCAGAGCTGGGCCAATCTGTTTGGCGGCCTCCAGCTGGGAATGGGAATGGAAGTTTTGGACTACACCTGGTCTGATCTGTTGTTTGTGGGGCCGTGTTTGCTGTTTGTATCTTTGTGAATGCATCAGTACTTGCCTTAGCTGGTTGCGGTATCTTTGGTAAGTAATAGCTCACGTGTGATGATGCCAGGGTCTCCTTCCCTATTGTGTTGGTGTAGCCTATGGCAGAGCATTGGTTGGGATTTTCCCTTTTGGACTAAGGCCTGGTCATTTGGCTTCATCTCTGTTGGGGCATTGCTCAGGGCTCTCTGCCTTAAACCCAAATTTGGTCGTAGGACTCCATCTCTGACCGACAGGGCATTGGCTGGGAATCTCCCTTTCTGGGGCTAAGGAACAGTGACCCTGAGAGACTGTTCTGCATTGAATTGGTTTGTTGTTTACTTGATATATGACAACACCTGCTGTGAATAATTAAGTATGGGTAATCAGAGCTCTGTTCCATCTTGTACTCCCCTAAGATGTATTTTGCAAAACTGGGAGACTGTCAGCTATGCTCCCATGAGTGAAAGAAAACATTTTGTTGTAACACTGCATAGCCTTAGTATTCCTTGGATCTGTAGAACAATGGCTCTAAATTATAACACCATCTTTCAACTACAACTGTTCTGTAAAAGGGAAGAGAAATGGTATGAACTTCCTTATGTATAGGCTTTTATGCTCTTGTGTCAAAGTGAACCTTTTGGAATTGGTGTGGCATTTATCTCAGTAGTTGTGTGTGTCTTGAGTCCGTATCCTGTTCTCTCTTCCTGGTTTTGACCCTCCTTAGGGTGTCCTAACTTGAATGCTGATTTACTTTCCTCCAGAAGTGGGGCATGTGAACATGAGCGATATGTATTATTGTCTGTCATTGCTGTTGATTATAACTGGACTGAAGGAAGTCTTGCCCTGAAAATAGCTGAGATGGAACTGGACATTCTAAAACTGATTTTTGCATGTGCAGTTTAAGGAAGCTAGTTTTCTAGGAGGAACTTGCATTCTCTCCCTGTGCCTTTGAGATGTAAATTATCTATCTGGGTTCTCAGGAACTTGTATCTAATGATCTGTGATTCTTGAGACTGAAGAAACTCTAGCAGGAAAACTATGAGATCTCTGTATGAATGGATGGATGTCTGTGTTCATTATAGATACGTCTTTACCTCTGGGTGGTATTATCAAAATTAATTTGTAAATGAACTCTATTTAATTGGCTTAAAGGAAATTAAGTGCTTATATAAATTCTCAGAAATATAAAAGAAACTGGCCAGAATGAATTTCAGGTTCATATGATCTGGGAATGCATTTTGTTAAAGGAAAAATAAAAAGGGTAGTTTTGACCTAGAGCTGGTTGTGCCATGAATGGAAAAGAAAATAATGGACAAAATAATGTGGATAAATAATATGGATACAGAAAGTTGTAGAAAGTTGGTGAAAAAGGATTGGCTAAGATGAGATTAAGTTTAATTAGGTAAATGGATTTTGTTAAGAGTAGGCTGGTGCAGGATTGGATCTCTGTTAAGAGAACAAAGTTTTCTTAGAATGTTGATCTGCTTTTGACAACAGATTGTATGAGTTTCTTGGCCTTTAAGTAATCTGTGCTTGCTTTCAAAATCTTTTATGGTCACTTTGATTAAGTAAGTATTGTTTCACAGTGACATGTGCTCCTGTTTGACCAAGTGTTTTGAAACATTTTTGGTATTTTTGACAAACTTTCCAAATAACAAATTCGTTTTTAAATTAATTTTTATTGGAGTATAGTTGGTTTACAATGTTGTGTTAGTTTCAGGTGTACAACAAAGTGAATCAGTTATACATATACATGTATCCAGTCTTTTTTAGATTCCTTTCCCATATAGGTCATTACAGAGTACTGAGTAGAGTTCCCTGTGCTATACAGTGGGTTCTTACTAGTTATCTATTTTATATATAGTAGTGTGTGTATGTTAATCCCATTCTCCCAATTTATTCCTCCCCCACCGTTCCCCCTTGGTAACTGTAAATTTGTTTTCTACATCTGTGAGTCTATTTCTGTTTTGTCAATAGTTCATTTGTACCATATTTTTTAGATTCGACATATAAGCAATAACATATGATATTTGTCTTTCTCTGTCTGACTTCACATAGTCTGATCACCTCTAGGTCCATCCAAGTTGCTGCAAATGGCATTATTTCATTCTTTTGATGGCTGAGTAATATTCCATTGTGTACATGTACCGTATCTTCTTTATCCATTCATCTGTCGATGGACATCAAATGACAAATTCTAATTGAAGTTCTTTTGACTTCTAGCTAACTTTGGAATGCTTCCGAGGCATCTTGAGGTGTCTCATAGGTTTTCCATACAGATTTATTCAAGTAAAATTTTACTGTATACATACAGTAAAATTCACCCATTTTAATGGAGCTTTTCTAAGAATTTTAATGTATACGGTCACATAATCACCACTACAGTCAAAACTACTATCATTACCCAATCCTCCAACCCCAGCCCCTGGCAACCATTAACGTTTTCTCTCCTTTCCAGAGTTTTGCCTTCTCCAGAATGTCACATAAAAGAAATAATACAATATTTGCTTTTAAAACCTCTTTTACTTAGCGTAATCTTTTAAGACTAATCTATGTTGTTACCCAATCAGTAGTATGCTCCTATATAGCTCGAGAATATTTCATGGAACGGATATATTCCTGTAGGCAAAACAAATAACTTTCCCTCTACCCTTCTAGGGTCTTGACTGAGACACCCTCACCCCGTAATAAAAGACAAATTACCAAGAGAAAACCAGAAGTTTAATAACATGTATATCTCAAATGTATACATGGGACATACCCAGGCAAACTGAGTAAAATTCTCCAAAATGGTCCAAGGCATCACCTTAAATACCATTTTCAGCTAAAGACTAAAGAAAGATGTTGGGGGAGGGAAGTCAGTTCAGGGGAAAAGCACAGAAAAGAAGGGTATATGGTTTTCACACAGATTTAAATTCTCCCTTCTCTAGTGATAAGAATTTCTAGAGATTTAGAGCCGTCCTTGTCTTCCTGGTACAGAGAAGGAAGCACTCTTACACATGGAGATTCCTCTTCAATGTCCTTACAATAGAGCAACTTCTCCTCAGTTTTCAAAGCTCCTCCTGTGTCTTCTGTTTCTCAGAAATAACCAGCTCAAGATAACCCTTCCGCCAACAAGGAATATTTTGGGGTGGCATGTTCTGCTCCCCTTCACCAGAATCTGATTATCCTTTTATACATTGATGGACTTCTGGATTGTTTCCAGATTTTTCTGATCATAAATAAAGTTGATGGAAACATCTACGTCCAGGTCTCTGTGTACAGATGGTTTCTTTTCTCATGGTTGCATTTCTGCAGTGGGATGGCTGGTTCTATGGTGAACGTAAGTTAAATGATGTAAGAAATTGTCGAATTGCTTTTTCAAGTGGCTCTTACAGTTTGCAACCCTGTCCTCACCAACACTTGGCATTGTCAGGATTTTTCACCCTCCTGTAGCTATTCTAAAACATGTGCTTTGGAAGCTAATGGGGTTTTAACTTGTAAATCTCTAATGCTGAATTTCTTTTCTTTTGCTTATTGACCGTGCAAATAACTTCTAGGTGTGGGGTCTGTTCCAATATGTTATTAGATGTGGGGGGAATTGTATGTTTCCTTATTATTGTATTGTGAGAATTGTTTCTATACTCTGTATTTAAGTCCTTTATTAGCCACATATTTTGCAAATAGTTGCTCCCAGCCTGTGACTTTTCTTTGCCTTTTTATTTGCAGCGTCCTTTAAAAAGCTGATCATTTTGGATACATTTCCATTTTTATCTTTTACAATTCATCATTTTGTGTGTGTTCTAAAAAAAGATGTTTGCTTAGTTAGCATAGCAATTTTCTCCTGAGTTTCCTTCTAAAATGTTTCTTTTAAGGTTTCCATTTTAATCTAATACACATGAAGTTAAATGTTAGTATGGTCTGAGAAATGCAGTATGTTTGGAGGGGTATTTTTTTTTGCACATGGATGTACAATTATTCCAGTACCAATTGTTGAAAAACTGTCATCTCTTTCGAATTAGCCTGATGCCCTCGATGCTGGTATCAAAAGTAATTTATTACCTTGACACATACCAAAAATAATTTATCTATATGAATCTATTTCTTGATGCTCAAATCTGTTTCAAAAACCTGTGCCTATGCTTTTGCCAATACTCCACTCTCTTGAATACCAAACTTTTAAAGTAAGTCATGAAATCAGGTAGTAGAGTTTTCCAGCTTTTGTGTTCTAATTTTTCTGATGAGTCTAGGTTCACTGCTTCCACCTATGAATTTTAGGAGCAGCTGTGAGTTCCTCCAAAACCTTTGCTGTGAATTGTTGGGGATTGTGTTAAATCAGAGATCAATTTGAAGAGAACCGACGTCTGACCAATATTCCTCTCTGATTTCTCTCATCAATATTTTGTTCTCAGCATACCACTCTTGCACACATTTTGTTAGCTGTATGCTTGAATCACTTATGGCTTTGTGCTATTATCAATACTTTCCTTAAATTTTAATTTCCAGTCATTCATTGTTAATATATTTAAACGTAATGGGGTTCAGGGCAGGCTGCCTCCAAATATGCCATTTTGACATACTGTTTACTTTAAAGTTACTTAAGAAACAGCCAGTGCAAGAAGGATACTCTGACCCTCATTTGTCCTCTTGAAAGCAGGAAATAAGTCTCCTGTGTGAAAGGTGCATTCCCTGTACCAGGAGAAAGAGACATTCTTATCACCAGAGACAGAGAATTCAGGAACAAGAAGTCTGTATAAACAAACCTTGTTACTTTTTTTTTTTTAAACTAACTTACTACCTCAAGCCCAAACTCCTTTCTCTTACCACTTCCTCACAGATTTATTGTTTCTTTGTCTAAGAGATATAAAAGCTTCCTGCTTTGCTTGGTTACTCGTCTTATATTTTTATGAGCTCCTGGATGTACAAAATCAAATTTGCTTTTCTCCTGTTAATCTGTCTTATGTCAATTTAATTATGCCACGCAAAGAACCTAGAAGGAAAAGCAAGTGTTCCTCCCCTACAAAGACAACTGAATTTTAGACATGAAGGTGTAGCCAGGGCTTCCCTGGTGGCGCAGTGGTTGAGAGTCCGCCTGCCGATGCAGGGGACGCGGGTTCATGCCCCGGTCCGGGAAGATCCCACATGCCGCGGAGCGGCTGGGCCCGTGAGCCATGGCCGCTGAGCCTGCGCGTCCGGAGCCTGTGCTCCGCGACGGGAGAGGCCACAACAGTGAGAGGCCCACGTACCACACACACACACAAAAGATTTAGCCAGTTTAATTGATAAACTCATTCGTTTTTGAAGATTTTATTTGAGGTCAGTTAGCCTTGTCTTTGCAGGCAATAATGTCATCTGCAAAGCAAGGCAGATATGGTTCTTCCTTTCAATCTCTCTGTATGCCTTTTTATTTCATTTCTTCTTGCTCAGTGCACTGGGTAGAACTTGCAAAACAGGCACACCTCATTTTTTGGTGTCTCACTTTATTGTGCTTTGCAGATACTGTATTTTTTAAATAAATTTATTTATTTTATTTATTTTTTGCTGCGTTGGGTCTTCATTGCTGCATATGGGCTTTCTCTAGTTACGGTGAGCGGGCGGTACTCGTCATTGCAGTGTATGGGCTTCTCATTGTGGTGGCTTCTCTTGCTGTGGAGCGCAGACTCTAAGTGCACAGGCTTCAGTAGTTGCGGCACACGGGCTCAGTAGTTGCGGCACGGGGGCTCTAGAGCACAGGCTCAGTAGTTGTGGCTCATGGGCTTTGTTGCTCCGTGGCATGTGGGATCTTCCCAGACTAGGGCTCAAACCCATGTCCCCTGAATTGGCAGGCAGATTCTTAACACTGCGCCACCAGGGAAGCCCTGCAGATACTGTATTTTTTACAAATTGAAAGTTTGTGGAAACCCCGCATTGTCAGATGATGGTTAACGTTTTCTAGCAATAAAGTATTTTTTAATGAAGGTATGTAAGGTGCTTTTATTTTCCCAACATAATGCTATTGTACACGTAATAGACTACAGTATAGTGTAAATGTCACTTTTACATGCACTGGGAAACAAAAAAATGCATATAACTCAGTTTATTGCAATATTCACGTTATTGCAGTGATCTGGAACCAAACCCCTAATATCTCTGATAAGAGAATGTATCCTTGCTTGTTTTCTGATATTGGGGTCAGGGGAGGGATTCAGTCATTCATTCACCAGTGAGATACATATATGGCTATAGATTTTTCTTAGATACTCTTTCTTGGTTGAGTAAGGCCTCTTATGTTCCCAGTTTGAGAATATTTATCAAGATTGGATGTTGCATTTTCTGAAATGCCTTCTCCGATTCTCTATAAATGATCATAATTTTTTAGGTTTCTTTCCCCCCTTCTTCCCAATTTAGGTAAACTTTTAAAAATTAAAGTATAGTTTATTTACAATGTTTCAGGTATACAGCAAAGTGATTCAGTTATATATTCATATATATATATATATATGAATATATATATGAATATATATACTGTTTCAGATTCTTTTCCATAAGTTATTACAAGATATTGAACATAGTTCCCTGTGCCATACAGTAGGTCCTTGTTGCTTATCTATTTTATATATAATAGTGTCTGTTAATCCCAAATAGGGTTTTTTATTACTATTTTCAAAGTTGAGCTATTCTCACATGCCTGGCATAAATTTCATTTAATCATGATGGATTGACATTTGTGTGTATGGCTGGATTTATATTTAGTAATACATTAACAATTTTTCTATCTGTGGTCATGAGACATATTGGTGTGTGGATTTGTTTTCTTAGGATATCTCTGTCTCATTCTGTTTCCATGTCAATCTAGACTTCCCTAGAATAACCTGAAAAATATTCCTTCTTTTCTACTTTTTTCCTAATGTAGCACGACAATGCTTTGTCATTAAATATTTGATAGAATGTACCAGTAAAGCAAACTGGGCCTGGAGTTTTTTTTATTAGAGTGATTTTAACTATGAATTCAGTTTCTCTAATAAATATGGGATATTTATGTTATGTTTTCCTTCTTGAGTGAGTATTGGTGGTGTATGTATTGGATAATTTCATCAAAGTTATCTACTATATTGGTATAATGTTGATCATCACATTCCTTAATACCATGGCATGCTATCTTTAGTGATGTCCATTGGTTAATTTTTGTTAGTGGTTATTTCTGTTCTGTTTGTCTGTTTCTCTCTCTGACTGGAGATTTAAATTAGTGGTTTATTCCAGCAACACAGCTTTTCATTTTAATGATTTTTTTTTTTCTATTTTTCCCTTCAAGTGCATTGGTTTCTGCCCTTTATTTCAGTCTTCTCTTGTTTTGATGGAAGTTTTAATTATCAATCCATAATCTTTATTGTTTCCTAATGTGAGCATTTAATGCTTTGAATTTCCCTCCAAGCACTGCCTTAGCTGCATCCCGCAATTTTTTATGTATTTTGTTTTCCTTGTCATTCAATTATAAACATCTTCTATCTTCCATTGTGACTACCTCCTCAACTCATCCTTGACTTGTAGGTTATTTTGAAATGTGCTGCATCATGTCTAAGTAATTAGAATTTTTCCAGATTTTTTTGTTTACTTTCCAATTAAATTTTGTTTCCAGCTTTATTCTACTTAAGTCCTACTGTAGTCAGTGAAGGGGAGCAGAATATGCCACTCTAAATGTGCCAATTGGCACGTGCATTGTTTCGAGCTGAAGGCAGTCAAGACCCAGCAAACTCAGGAAGAACTTTGCTCTGTCCCTTACCTGCCTAAAAGAATTTAGGTAGGGAACCTTTCCCAGAAAAAGAGCTGTTACCAGACAGAACTTTTAATCTGAAACATCTCTCTGCATGGCAGATCAAACTTCTACTTAACCAAACATCTGTTTTTCTTATGCTGTGAGTTACCATCCCCTTTGAAGACCCAAGTCCCTATCCCGTTTCTTAGCTCAGGATAACATATATGACTCAATTGACCGACTTTTCCTGGGTGTGTGTGTCGGGGGGTGGGGTCTCCTGTCTTTGTGGGACTCTCGTATGTACAGAATTAAATGTTTTTCTCCTATCTTATGCAATTTATTTTATGTTTTGCGGTACACGGGCCTCTCACTGTTGTGGCCTCTCCCATTGCGGAGCACAGGCTCCAGATGCGCAGGCTCAGTGGCCACGGCTCACGGGCCCAGCCGCTCCGCGGCACGTGGGATCCTCCCGGACCAGGGCACGAGCCCGTGTCCCCTGCGTCGGCAGGCGGACTCTCAACCACTGCACCACCAGGGAAGCCCCTCTTATGCAATTGAATTCTTAGACCAGCCAACAAACCTAGAAGGAAAAAGGGAAAATTTTCACATCCCTACATCAGAAAACATACTTGTATGATCTTCCATCCTTTAAATCTACTGATGTCTTATGGTCCAGAATATCAGTTGTTCCATCCTTTAAATCTACTGATGCTTTATAGTCCAGAATATCAATTATATTTGAGTATTTTATTTCTACTCAAAAACAGTGTATTCTTGTGTTGGATGTTGTGTCTGTACATGCTAATTATGTCATATTGGTTCACGATATTTAGGTCTGCCATATTAATACTGAGATTTTGTCTGTTTTATCTGACTAGTTCTAAGAGTGTGATATTAAAATCTCCAATTATAATTTTGGATTTGTTTACTTCTTCTTTCCAACCTGTTAGATTTTGCTGTAGGCATTAGAATCCCAGTTGTTAGATGCATAAAAATTTAAGGATTTTTATATTTTTGGTGAGTTGATGCTTTTATCATCCCATAATACCCTTCTTTATCCCTGGCCTTCTTTCTTGCTCTGAAGTGCACATGTTCTGATTGCCATATAGCCCGTGCAGCTTGGTTTTTGTGTTTGCATGATAAAATATTTTCCCGTGTTTTTAAACTGTGAACCATTATGGGTGTTCATATTTAATATAGAGTCCTTGTAGACAGCGCATGTCAATTTTAAATCCAATCTGATAACATCTGCTTTTCAGTTGGAAAAATTGGATCATTTACATCTATTAAGATTTTATCGAAGTGATTGGAATCAATTCACCAGTCGGTTCCTTCTATTTACCTTTTTTATCTGCTTAAATTTGAAGCTTGCTTCTTAAAAATAGTTACATCCCCTTACATTTTGCATGTTTTATTGATTATAAGTGTCAGGCTCATTAAAACTTTAGTTAGCGTGTCTCTCGTCTCCTCTCTCCCCCTCCTTCTTTCCTGTCTGTCTTTTTCTTTCTCTCTCTCTCCATTGCTAGCTTTAAAGAAGCAAGCTGCCATAAGTTCTAGACCTATAAGGAAATGAGTTCTTCCAACAAACTGAGTGTATTACAGAAGTGGGTTCTTCCCCAGCAGAACCTTCAAAAGAGAAGGCAGCCCTGACCAACCCCCAGACTGCAGTCTTACTTATGACCCAGGTGTGACGTGCTCAAACTTCTATACCACAGAGACAGAAAGATAATTGTTTAAAGCTGATACATGTATAGTAATTTGTTTTGCTTCATGAAAACCTAATACTTACGTCTAGAGACTTTCATTTATTGGTAAATATCCATGTCCGCCATCACACAGGTTTTGTCTTCCGCTCTCTGGTCGACTCAACAAAACGATTTTTCTCATTGTCGTTGGCTTTTTCTGGTTATGTGCATCAGAGGGACACTCTATCTTCACCAAATGTGAAAGCAGAGCCTTCTTATTCTTTTAATGCCTTCTCTGGTCTCGCTTTTCCTCAGGGGGTTAATTACAAGGTAGGCTTCCTTACCATTGCATTTGATCACCATTTAGAAGCCTGGAAATCCATAAGGAGAGGAAGCTTGAGAGAGAAGTCACTTCTACCCTTCCACCAGTGCTTCATGTCATATACACTTTTGCATCCCAACATCCAATATGGTGCCTCATGCATGGTGTACATTGGTGGGACTGAATATTTTGGATGAGCCCCTCGTGAAATTCCTCCAGGGATAGTAGACTCTTCCTGCTGAGGAAGATGCAGCCATTGATTTCCTTGTTTTGCTTTAGAAAGCGTGGATGTGATGCGTCTACACAGCAGCTCTACAAGGGTGGTGGAAGCTTTTATATTGTGGTGAGTTTTGAACAAACCAAGCAAAATAGTACAGTTAAAGAACAAGGTAGTACCCAAAAATGCTGTGTTGCTCCTTCTTCCTCTGACTCTATGCAGACCAGGTAGGAGGAAAAGAGAGCTCTACATATACTTAGATTTGCAAAGGAAATCTTATATATCTTCACCCAGAATATTACCTGTATTATCTCCTCTAGGCCACCATACTAGCCACGAGGTCATATCTGAGATTCCAGATTTACAGATAAAAAGACAAGGTCAATAAGAAACTGATAGCTTGGCCAAGATGATAAAGTTCCTCAGCGGTAGAGCCATTATTCCATCTTGGAGCTTGTGCTCCTAACATCCAGGGTATATTATTTCCACATGTGAGGACTGCAAGAACATCCTCCAAGAAGCATCCCTTAGTACTTTGTTGACCTGCGGTTGCCTGAGACAAAGTTTCGTCTATGTCCCTGGGCCACTGAAAGTTGCTCAACTTTCTCACCCAAAACTCTCCCATGAAGTATAGTTTGGTCCAGGTATATTCCCAGGAGTGGAATTGCTAGATCATAAACCTCTCATTCAAAAAGACACATGCACCCCTATGTTCATAGCAGCACTATTCCCAATAGCCAAGACATGGAAGCAACCTAAGTGTCCATCGCCAGATGGAGAAAGAAGATGTGGTACATATACACAATGGAATATTACTCAGCCATAAAAAGAATGAAATAATGCCATTTGCAGCAACGTGGATGCAACTAGAGAGTGTCATACTGAGTGAAGTAAGTCAGAAAGAGAAAGACAAACACCATATGATATCACTTACATATGGAATCTAAAATGTGGCACAAATGAACCTATCTATGAAACAGAAACAGACTCATAGACATAGAGAAGAGACTTGTGGTTACCAAGGGGGAGCAGGGGAGAGAGGGATGCACTGGGAGCTTGGGGTTAGTAGATGCAAACTATTACATTTAGAATGGATACACAACAAGGTCCTACTGTAGAGCACAGGGAACTATATTCAATATCCTTTGATAAACCATAATAGAAAAGAATATTAAAAAAGAATGTCTCTGTGTGTGTAACTGAATCACTTCTGTACAGCAGAGACTGGTACAGCATTGGAAATCAACTACACTTCAATTAAAGTAAAAAAAAAAACAACAACAACACAAAAACTCTCCCATGAAATTCTCTTCCTTACTCTGTCTTCTAGGTGCACCTTGATGTGCGGCTTTCTGTTACTACAGAGAATTTCTCCAGATGCCACTTGAACTTTAATTCATAGTTTGCTTTTAAAACATCTATATTGAAGGGTGTGCGCTAATCACAAAGTACATAGCATTAACAATCCTCAAAATTTATCCTAACAGTATTCACACTGCAGTCTATATATGCCTCTGCACATAAGTATCTCTCTTAATCTCCCCATACCCTTTTCTCCCAAGGTTACTCACGTAAAAGAAGATTTACAATGCTTTTAGGAAAAGTGAATGGGTAGGATAACCTTTCTAGGAGAGCTATGGGGAAGATTTTAAGCATTTACTTCTTAAAAGACTTGAAGAATCCAGAAACTCATGCCACAAAAGGCTTTTTCATCAGATCATCCAAATATCATGTACTGTTCCTGTGTATTAAACTCCTGTTTTCCCAATAATTATGACATTAGTAAAATATTAAAATTCTGTTAATCTTCTTTTACCTAAAATTAAACAGTTACTAAACCATGGGCGAGGGAAGTGATAAATTGGGAGATTGGGATTGACATATACACACTACTATATATTAAAATAGATAACTAATAAGGACCTACTGTGTAGCACAGGGAACTCTACTCAGTACTCTATAATGACCTATATGGGAATAGGATCTGAAAAAGAGTGGGTATATGTATAACTGATTCACTTTGCTATACAACAGAAACTAACACAACATTGTACATCAACTATAGTCCAATAAAAATTATAAATAAACAAGTATCTCTAAATACAAAAAGAAACCATTATTTCACATTCTCTAAAAACTTGTTTACATTGTTAATATAGTATATATATTTATATTACATACAGTATATGTACAGCTATAATATTTGATTTCTTTTGGTTTCACAGTTAAGTTGCCTCCAAAGGTGAGGGCTAAGACAAAGAAATTACTTCATGTAACTTGATGGAGCTCCCCATATAGCTAATTCATCTCAGACTTTAAACATAGCAACACCATGTGAGCACCTAACTAAAATTTTTATCAATGCCAATGTTATAAGCACCATAACTTTAATCTCTTCACAGATGTTCAAGAATATGTGCTTTTAATGTTACTTTGTCTTTGTAGTATTGTGCTTTTTAATTGGATGGGTATAACATACAGTTCTCCTCAGTTATCCACTGTGCAAACCTTG
Source organism: Lagenorhynchus albirostris (assembly GCF_949774975.1). Taxonomy (NCBI): domain Eukaryota; kingdom Metazoa; phylum Chordata; class Mammalia; order Artiodactyla; family Delphinidae; genus Lagenorhynchus; species Lagenorhynchus albirostris. Next base: position 128,950,118 of record NC_083116.1, read on the forward strand.
GCTTTTTTTTTTTTTTTTTTGGCAAGCTCGTGTTTGTAGTTTGCAAGGTTGACACTGCATGTTTTTATCTGGGGTTTTGCAATGCTGGTATTGGATTTTCTGTGTTATTATATTATTCTCCTGGCAATACTAGAATATTGTTAACTCAGTCGAAGAGTTACAAGTGATTTAGTGATTCATACTGGGTATAAAATTCTCTTCCCTAAGTTAGGATAATGTGGAAATGCAATATATATTTTGGAACATGCAAAACAGAGAAACTTTAGGTATAAAGTTGACATTATTCTTAATGTTTTATGCACTTAGATGTTCATACTTTCCTTGTTTTTTCTTTTTCAATTATAATTGGTTTGCAGTATTGATTCTGGTGTACAGCAAAGTGGTTAGTTACATATATTCTCAGATTCTTTTCCATTATAGGTTATTATAAGACATTGAGTATAATTCTCTGTGCTCTACAGTAGGTCTTTGTTGATTATCTATTTTATGTATCATTGTGTGTATATGTTAATCCCAAACTCCTAATTTATCCCTCCCCTGCCATTTCCCCACTGGTAACCATAAGTTTGTTTTCTATGTCTGTAAGTCTATTTTGGTTTTGTATACAGACTCATTTGTATTATTTTTTAGATTCTACCTATAAATGATAACATAAAATATCTGTCTTTCTCTGTCTGACTTCACTTAGTATGATATTCTCTAGGTCCATCCATGGTGCTGCAAATGACAATATTTTATTCTTTTTTATGGCTGCATAATATTCCATTGCATATATGTACCACATCTTCTTTATCTATTCATCTATTGATGTTCACTTGGTTAGTTTCCACGTCTTGGCTATTGTGAATGGTGCTGCTATGCACATTGGGGTGCATGTATCCTTTCAAATTACAGTTTTCATCTTTGCTGGTTAAATGCCCAGTAGTGGGATTGCTGGGTCATATGGTAGTTCTATGTTTAGTTTTTTAAGGAACTTCCATACTGTTTCCATAGTGGCTGTATCAATTTACATTCCCACCAACAGTGTAGGAGGGTTCCCTTTTCTCCACACCCTCTCCAGCATTGATTGTAGAGTTTTTGGTGGTGGCTATTCTGACCTGTGTGAGGTGATACCTCGTTGTAGTTTTGAGCTGCATTTCTCTAATAATTAGCAATTTTGAGCACCTTTTCATGTGCCTGTTGGCCATCTGTATGTCCTCTTTGGAGAGATGTCTATTTAGGTCTTCGGCCCATTTTTTGTTTTCAATACCGAGTTTTAAGAGCTGTTTGTATATTTTGGAAATGAGCCCCTTTTCAGTCGTGTTGTTTGCAAACATTTTCTCCCATTCTGTAGGTTGTCTTTTCTTTTTGTTGATCGTTTCCTTTGCTGTGCACAAGCTTTTAAGTTTTATTAGATCTCCTTTGTTTATTTTTATTTCTTTTGCCTTGAGAGACTGACCTAAGAAAATGCTGCTACGATTTTTATGTCAGAGAATGTTTTGCCTATGTTCTTCTGTGAGTTTTATGGTGTCATGTCTTATATTTAGGTCTTTAAACCATTTTGAGTTTATTTTTGTACATGGTGTCAGGGAGTGTTCTAATTTCATTGATTTAAATGAAGCTGTCTAGCTTTCCCTGCACTACTTGCTGAAGAGACTGTCTTTTCTCCTTTGTCTATTCTTATCTCCTTTTTTGAAGATGAATTGACTGTAGGTGTGTGTCTTTATTTCTTGGATCCCTATTCTGTTCCATTGATCCATATGTCTTTTTTTGTGCAAATACCACACTCTTTTGATTACTGTAGCTTTGTTGTATTGTCTAAAGTCTGGGAGGGTTATGCCTCCAGCTTTGTTATTATTCTTCACGATTGCTTTGGCAATTTTAGGTCTTTTGTGGTTCCATATAAATTTTAGGATTTTTTGTTTTATTTCTGTGAAAAATGCCCTGGGTAATTTGATAGGGCTTGCATCAAATCTGTAGTTTGCTTTAGGTGGTATGGCCATTTTAACAATACTCTTACCATAAAAGAGCATGGAATATTTTTTCATTTCTTTGCATCATCTTCAGTTTCCTATATCACTGTTCTGTAGTTTTCAGCATATGGGTCTTTAACGTCCTAAGTTCATTCCTAGGTTTTTTTATTTTTTATTTTTTTGACACAGTTGTAACAGGATTGGGTTTTTTACTTTCTCTTTATTATATTGTTAGTGTAAAGAAATGAATCAGATTTCTGTATATTGATCTTGTATCCTTCTACCTCCGGAATTCATTTATTCTAATAGTTTTTGTGTGGAGTCTTCAGGGTTCTCTATGTAGAGTATCATGTCATTTGCATATAATGACAGTTTTACCTCTTCCCTTCCAATTTGGATACATTTTATTTCTTTTTCTTGTCTGATTACTGTGTCTAGGACTTCCAGTACTATCTTGAATAGAAGTGGTGAGGGTGGGTATCCTTGTCTTGTTCCTGAATACAGTGGGAAGGCTTTCAGCTTTTCACCATTGAGTATAATGTCGGCTGTGGGTTTGTTGTAAATAACTTGTATTATGTTGAGATATGTTCCTTCTATTCCCACTTTGGTGAGAAGTTTTTTTTGTTTGTTTGTTTGTATTCATGAATGGATGTTGAATTTTATCAAATGTTGAGTGTTGAGTTTTATAAATGCCTTTTCTACATCTATTGAGATGATCATGCGATTTTTGTCTCTTTCTTTGTTCATGTGGTTGATTTGCATATGTTGAACCATTGTTGTAACCCTGGAGTGAATCCAACTTGATCGTGGTGTATGATACTTTTTATGTATCGATGGATTTGGTTTGCCAGTATTTGTTGAAGATTTTTATATCTATATTCATCAAAGACTGTGACCTGTACTTTTTTCTGTAGTGTCTTTTTCTGGTTTTGGTATTAGGGTTATGGTGGCTTCACAGAATGATTTTGAGAGCGTACTCTCCTCTTCAATCTTCTGGAATAGTTTGAAAAGGATAGATATAAGTTCTTCTTTGTATGTTTGGTAGAATTCCCCAGTGAAGCCATCTGGTCCTGGGCTTTTGTTTGCAGGCAGTTTTTATTATTATTATTATTATTATTATTATTATTGATTCCTTTTCATTTCTAGTGATTGGTCTGTTCAAATTATCTGTTTCTTCTTGAGTCAACTTTGGCAGGCTGTATGTGTCTAGAAATTTATCTGTTTCTTCTAGGTTTCTAATTAGTTGGCATATAAACCGTTCATAGTTTTCTTTTATGATTTTTTGTATTTCTGTACTATCAGTTGTTATTTCTCCTCATTCATTTCTTATTTTATTTGGGTCCTCTCCTTCTTGTTGAGCTTGGCTAGAGGTTTGTCCATCTTGTCTATCTTTAAAACAAAACAAAACAAACAAAATAACCCCACAGCTCTTGGTTTCATTGATCTTTCCTATTTTTTAATCCCTTTTTTTTCTCTCTGGTCTTTATTTCCTTCCTTCCACTGATTTTGGGGTTTTGTTTGTTCATTTTTCTAATTCTTTTAGGTGGTAGTTTAAGTTGTTTGAGATTTTTCTTGTCTCTTGAGGAAGGCCGGTATTGCTAAGAGCTTTCCTGGTGGAGCTGCTTTTGCTGCATCCCATAGATATTGTAATGTAGTGTGTTTGTTGTTGTTTGTCTTGAGGTATTTTCCGACTTCCTCTTTGATTTCATCATTGACCCATTGGTTTTTTAGTAGCATGTTTAGTCTGTATGTGATTGTTTTGGTTTTTTTATCCTCCCTATTTATCTTTCTATGGTTGATTAGTAGTTTCATACCACTGTGGTCAGTAAAGATGCTTGAAATAATTTCTATCCTCTTAAATTTGTTGAGGCTTGTTTGGTGTCCAAGTATGTGGTCTGTCCTAGAGGGTATTCCATGTGTGCTTGAAAAGAAAGTGTATTGTGGGTTTTTTGGATGTAGTGTCCTGTAGGAATCAGTTAATAGACCAACTGGTCTATTGTGTCATTTAGGTTCTTTGTCATCTTACTGATTTTTCTGTCTGGAAGATCTGTCCATTGATGTCAGTGGGGTGTTAAAATCTCCTATTACTGTATTCCTGTCGATTTCTCCCTTTATGTCTGTCAGTACTTTTTATGTATTTTTTGCTCCTGTATTAGCTGCATATATGTTAACAAGTGTAATATCCTCTCTTGTATTGATCCCTATCATTATATACAATGTCCATGTCTCTCTTTATAGACTTTGTTTTAAAGTCTATTTTGTTTAATATGAGTACTGAGACCCCCGCTTCCTTGTCATTTCCGTTTGTATGAAATATCTTTTCCATTCTCTCACTTTCAATCTATGTGTGTCTTTCACCCTAAAGGGAGTCTCTTTTAGGAAGGATATTGTGGGTTCTTTCTTAATCCAATCTGCCTCTCTGTATTTTGATTGAAGCATTTAGTCCATTGACCTTTAAAGTAATTATGGATAAGTATATATTTATTGCCATTTTTAAATCTTGTTTTCTAGTTGATTTTGTAGTTTTGTCCCTTCTTTTTGTTTTTCCTTTTGTAGTTTGATGGTTTTCTTTTGTATTATGCTTGAGTTCCTGTCTTTATGATTTTTGTGAATCTTGTGTGTTTTTGATTTGTGGTTACCCTGGTTTTCAAGGACATTAACTCATAACTATACCTACCTCCTTTAGATAGTCATCAGTTCAAACATATTCTAAAAGATCTACAGGTTTTTACTCCCCTTCCCCACATTTTGTGATTTTGATGTCCTATTTTACATCTTCATGTTTATCCTTTTGCTGTTAATTGTTATAATCACTTCTACAAAATTTTTTACTGGTTTTTAATCTATGTGCTAGTTTATTTAAATGATCTTCAATTCTTTTATATATTTGCCTTTCCTATTGTTTTTTTTCCCTTTCTTATAGATTCTTGCTGCTTTTCTATTTAAGATGACCTTTCAATATTTCTTTTAGGTTGGGTTTAGTATTGCTGTATCCTTTTTAGTTTTTGTTTGCCTGAGAAATTCTTTATCAAGACTCCGTCTATCCTAAATGATGATATTGCTGGGTAAAGTATCCTATGTTGCAGGTTTTTCCCTTTTAGTGTTTTGAATATGTCTTGCCACTCCCATCTGGCCTGCAATGTTTCTGTAGAGAAATCAGCTTTAAGGGGTTTCCCTTGTAACTGACTCTTTGTTTTTCTTTTGCTGCCTTTAGAATCTGTTTAACTTTTGCCATTTTAATTATGCTATGTCTTGAGGTGGATCTGCTTGGGTTCTTCTGTTTGGGACCCTCTGTGCTTCCTGTACCTGGTTATCTATTCCCTTCTTTAGTTTTGGAAAGTCTTCAGCCACAGTTTCTTCAAGTACATCTTTGATCCCCTTCTCTTTCTCCTCCTTCTGGAACCTGTATTATGCATAGGTTGGCACACTTTATATTATCCCATAGATCTCATCTCTTGCTTTCACTTTTTTTTTCTCATTCATCTTCTGTCTGCTGCTCTGATTGGGTGATTTCCATTATTCTATCTTGCAAATTAATTATTCACTCTTCTGCATTATTCAGTCTGTTATTCATTGCTTCTAGATTGGCTTTTACCTTGGCAATTGAGTTGTCTAATTTTGATTGGTTCTTCTTTATAGTGTTTAGTTCCTTGTTACAGTGATGTGCATTTCCATTGATAATCTTTCTTAATTCCTTTCAAATTTGTATTACCTCCTTTTTGAACTCAGAGCTTATACTGGTGAAGTCTGTTTCCTTTTTGTTCTTTCAGAGAATTTCTCATTTTAATTGGGAATGGTTCCTCTTACTCTTTTTTACCTTCATTTTACTTGACTTTCTCTGTCACCATGAATCTAGGAAAAACCATTATCTACTGTGGTCTTGAAGGGCTGTTTTTATGTGGGAGCATTCCTGTGTAGACTATGTCCAATACTTTTGGTGCAAAGGCTGCTTTTGGTCTGAATGACAGCCACATCTTTCCTCAGAGTATGCTACCCATTATCCCCTTGATAGGCAGTGTAGATGGTGTTGTGATATCCAGAACCTGCACTGGATGTTAGGTGGGGCCGCCTCTGTGCTCCGTAGCTGTTACCTTCCTGTCGCAGGTGGAGTATGATCCCTACTTTTTGGAGTAGAAGCCATGAAGGTCAAGTTTGATAAGGCTGCATTACCCTTCACCGTTGGTGGGAATGTAAATTGATAGAGCCACTACAGAGAACAGTATGGGGGTTCCTTAAAAAACTCAAAATAGAATTACCGTATGACCCAGCAATCCCACTACTGGGCGTATACCCTGAGAAAACCGTAATTCCCAAAGACACATGCACCCCAGTGTTCATTGCAGCACTAATTACAATAGCCAGGTCATGGAAGCAACCTAAGTGTCCACCGACAGAGGAGTGGATAAAGATGTGGTACATATGTACAATGGAGTATTACTGAGCCATAAAAGGGAATGAAATTGGGTCATTTGTAGAGATGCGGATGGACCTAGAGAATGTCATACAGAGTGAAGTAAGTCAGAAAGAGAAAAACAAATATATATTAATGCATATATGTGGAATCTAGAAAAATGGTACAGATGAACCTATTTGTAGGGCAAGAATAGAGACGTAGACATAGAGAATGGACATGTGGACATGGGGGTAAGGGGAGGGTGGGACAAATTGGGAGATTAGGTTTCCCGTACATACGCTACCATGTGTAACATAGGTAGCTAGTGGGCACCTGCCGTATAGCACAGGGAGCTCAGCTCGGTGCTCTGTGACGACCTAGCTCGGTGGGGTGGGGGGTGGGAGGGAGGTCCAAGAGGGAGGGGATATAGGTATACATAGAGCTGATTCACTTCATTGTATAGCAGAGACTAACACAACACTGTAAAGCAATGTTAGTCTAGTAAAAAAAACAAAAGAAGTAAAGACAAAAAAATGGATGCATTACCCTTAAGTGCGTGCTCTGTCCCCAAGGAGGTGAGCACGGCAGCCCGTGAGGCCCGTGTGGTCACCGCAACCTATCCACTGCCCGGGGCGGGCATCTGCAGTTCTGTCCAAAAGTAGCCCAAGGTCATGTCCATTTCTCCCTTGTGTTCATTCCAGTTATGGTGCTGGGCTGGGATGGGGGGCTGAGGCATCAGGCTGCAGGAATCAAGGAGATTGTTGTGCGAGCTACGACCTGGGCTGCCTCTGTGGTCGGACTCTCCCAGGACCTGTCTGTCCCAGATCAGGCTCCAAGCTACAGTACGCGTGGGTGGAACCGGACTGCTCCCACCGGGAAAGGAATCGCTGTGTACTCCTCCCCAGGGGCTGACAGCTGGACGCGTGAGATTCCCTGGTGCCGCCTGCCACCTGGTGAGCACATACTGACAAAGTCCACTGCTGGGCGGCTCCCCTGCTGAGCAGGGACTGATAGTAGGCTCTGAGGTCAGCCTCACCCCTGCTGTGCACATGCTCACAAAATCTGCTGGCTGCCCACTGTGCAAACACTGATACTGGGGTCCAAGGGGGGCCAGACCCCACCCCAGGCCGCCCAGGCCGTCTCCATGCAGCTAGAGAGCGTCCTCTCCCAGGACCCAGACTCCTGAGTGTCATTGCCTAGCTGCTGCGTGTACTAGCAGCCCCACATGGCGCATTTTGGTCTGGGAAGTGCAGGGCAGCGAGACAGCTGTCAGCATCCGTCTCTCTCTCTGCCCTGATGGCTAGCAAGCCAGCATGCGTGCATTCCTCATAAGCAGCGTCCAGGCTCCTGCAGCCCCTCTATCTGTCCCAGTTGACCTCCCAGCAAGCAAGGGGCTTCACAGGGCAAGGGCTTACCCATGAAGACCATCCCTTCTTCACAGATCCCTCCCAAGGCGCCAGTCCCATCCTGATGCCTTTTCTTCATCCTACCCAGTCATGTGGGATGTTTCTTGCAGCTATAGTTGTGTAAGAGATCTTCTGCCAGTTTCCAGTTTGTTTTCTGTGAGAATTGTTCCACATGTAGATGTATTTTTGTATTTTTAATGTGTTTGTGGGGGAAGGTGAGCCCTAGGTCCTCCTACTCCGCCACCTTGATCCACCCCCAGAAACATGGTGGTTTTGACGGATACTCATAGAATTCCATTTGCATTTAATGAACGTAAATTCAATGCTCTCGCTGAATCTGCAATAAACAGTGTTTCCGTTATGTAATACCACGTTCAACCCAACATGTTAAAAATGCATTTTTACAAAATTACATAGAGTTAAATTCAAAACCATTGTCCTTATAGGAGGGAAGCCTCCAACAATATCATAGTTTTCTCTAGAGCCAGAAAAATGCCACAACATGTTTTAATACAAGGAATTCCATGTTATGAAGTATTACACATTATTAGGAAGAGTAGAAAGTTTTCTGTTTAGGAAGTTGTAAATTTTTCTCACATTTTTGTGATGGTTTCACTAATGTAGTAAAATTGTACCTTAACATATGGCCAGTGACGTTCAGTCAACACTGATTATGGGGATTTAATTATAATAACGACCGTGGGATTCAAGAACTGTAATTCATAAGGCTGACAGCAGTTCTACAGGATGTGAATTTTCATCTAAAGATTTTACTGTAGAACCAGATTCTAGAAACATTTTCATATGCACAGCACTTGTGCTCTGATTGATTTGACATGCTGTAAATGACAGACCGTTGCAGGCCTTCCATGGGTGGAATTTTTTCTTTTTTGATATTTAAAAAAAATAAGTTGTTCCAAAGAAAGAAACATGTGTTAAGTGGTTTACTGTCTTATAATAAACTCTTTGTAAAACTTTACATAATTTATGGTGCTTGGAAGATCGAATATAGACTCACATCATTCATGCCCATTGAGATTCAAGTTACTTAAGGATTATAGAGTATATATTTCCATCTTGAAACAAAACACACTGAAGCCTTTATGTATTTTATACAGGTCTTCTCCAACTTACTGTTAAATAAACTTAAAAACTTAAAAGTATCTAATTGCATTTATAAATTCAAGATATAAAGAAATCACCATTTATCACTATCAAAAATGAACATAGCTTTTCTCATTGTAATATGCACAATTTCCTTAGAAATACCTCCAAATTCAAGGTGGTGTGTGATTCATTATTTGGTACCTTATATACCCTTAAAAACTGTTAAAAATCTATAAAAACAACCACCACTTTATACCACCTTGTAGAGAGCTAAAAATGAGCAGTGTAAACTCCAAGTGTGTAGGTTCCATTTCTAACCAGAAGCTCTCCATTCCCCAAAATGTCTTCAGACAAGTGTGCGCTTCTGTGTGGGTGAGAGAGGACTTGAAGTCTTAGGTTGACTATTGGGCGTCTTGGTCCTCGAGTCGGTCACGAGTGTATAGTGAACAGAGGACAAGCGCATTGATCAGTGTTCCAGTTAATGAGTGCAGAGGACCAGAACGTGTGGATAACCCTTTAAGTTCCTTGCGGCTGCTACAACAAGATGCCACGGGCTGTTGCATAAACAATAGCAATTTAATTTAGTTCTAGAGACTGGAAGTCCGCCATCAGGACAGTGGCAGGTTCAGGGTCTGGTAGAACCTGCCTCGTGGTTCATAGAAGGTGTCTTCTCGCCGTGTCTGCACATGGGGGAAGATAGGAGGGGGCTCTCTGGGGTCTCTTTTATAAAGACAGTAATCCCATCCATGAGGGCTCCACACTCACGACCTCATCACCTCCCAAAGGCCGGTCCTCCTAATACCATCACACTGAGGCGATTAGGTCTCAACATAAGGGTTTTGTGGGGACCTACAGGTGAGAGCATGCAACCCATGGGTTCCCGAAATTTATGTCCTTTTCACATGTCACCCACTCAATTGAAGTCCCATCTACATCTGATTTAGATGACATTTAGGATTCACCCTGAGGCAAATTCCTTGCCAGCTGTGAATCTGTGAAAGTTAAGTTTACGAGCTTTCAAATTACAGTGGTGGGACAGACATAAGGTAGGTATTCCCATTTCAAAAGGGAGAAATAGGAAAGAAGGGAGGAGTGACAAATCCCCAGCAAGTCTGAAATCCAACAGGGCAAATTCCCTTAGACCTTAAGGCTTGAGAATAATCCTCCTTAGTTCATGCTATACCTCCAGGAACAATGGGGCGGGTCGGTGTTTTGCCCCTGTAGCTTTGCCCTTCAAGGGTTGGTCACATGACAGCGGGATTATTGCCGTCAGTTCTGGGTTCCATTGTTGAAGAAGGGATTGGGTCAAATGTTCAGACCATCAGATGGGAAAAAGCAAGGAAGCTAAATCATTTCATATGTGAGATAGTCTGAGGTAGAGATATTCAGTCTGGTGAAGTGGGGATATGGTATCCTGTCTTCCAATAGTTGAGTCATGTTTACACATAAATGATTAGATTATTTCTCTAGCAGTCATATCTCCTGGGAAAGTAAGAGGAAGGAGATAATTGCACAGACCAGGTTCAGACTTACCCAGTGATGGAGAGCTTACCTCTGGAAGTTGTAAGAATTCCCTCCCAGAAGCTGTTTGAGAAAAAGTTGCTGAGTCATTTGGGAGAATTTTCTTGAAAGTATCAATTTTCTCGAGGAATGGTTGGTCGAACTGAACTCTGTATTCTCTCTTATGCTTAGATTCTCTGCAGTTTCAATTTGTTCTCAACTAACAACTTTGAAAGGATAGTATCACCCATCTCAACCTTGGGCTACGTAACAGTAGAATGTCTGTTAACACCTTTCCTTTTTCATGCCATATACAGCACTACTTTTCACTGTCAGGTAATTACTGAATTTCTATTTACTTTCTAGTCTGTGATGATCATAAATTCAAGTCTTTCCAACATCTGCCTACCTGTATATTCAGTACCTTTGGGCGTCTTAATTGTTCTAATGCACCCATTTGTGTTTTAACTATTTTCACCAAATTTAGGAATAACCATGTTGACTCAGCATTTTAGCCTTCAAAGAATCCATTTCTTGCTCAAAAAATAGACACATGCATACACAAGACGTATTCAGTCATTATCGAGAATGCTCCAATTAAGTGGAAAACTATTTCTTCAAATAGTTTCGTCAAAACTATTTCTTGCTTTTCTTTTAGGATGTGGGAAATAAGAATTACACAAATAAAAATGTCTAGACATACAATCAACTTAAGACCTTTCAGAAAGTTATTCCATGACCTAAACACAACTTTGCATAAAAGAGCAACAACTATAGAGTAGCTGCTGGGAGGGGAAAGTATAATAGTATAATTGATTAAAATAAAATAGAATAAAATAGTCGGCTTTTAATTAGCTTGACTATGGGACAGAATGTGATCAGATTTGCTGTAGACGGTCTACAAGTAGTCGTGCATATACTTCACGCATATGAGTCACAAAAATTAGGAGAATATTTAACACAGAAACGTGTGAGAGCATCCTCAGCTATCACATAGGACTTGATGGTAGCCTGTCACGTAGCACAAAATTCTGATTCTTTTTGTTTCCACCCTTTTCCACATATCCTCTTTTTTTTAATTGGGGTATAGTTGCTTTACAATGCTGTATTAGTTTCTACTGTACAGCAAAGTGAAGTAGAGTTCCCTGTGCTATACAGCAGGTTCTCATTCGTTACCTATTTTATACATAGTAGTGTGTATATGTCCATCCCAATCTCCCAATTCATCCCACCCCCGCCCCATCTTTTAATCTCTTAGCTATATAGTAACACAGCTAGGATCATGACGTTGACCTTCGCATTTCATTGAGATATACTCTGATATCCACAATATAATTATGATTATGAGGTTAACAAAAAAAATATTTAAAAACAAAGAAAGTTGTGATAGCAGCACACTGACAGCGGAGTCATGCCATCTCGTTGAGGTTCACAAGCCAAGTATATTTAGAGACATCAGGTATCCTCAGAAACATCAAGCACTTTAAAGAACTCACAACCTTCCTATGAGTTTACTTTTAATCAGTGTCTTAGTGGAACGAGCAGGAAGCACCAAACTCACATCTCCAGGCAGGTATTATAATTAGTGTTCCAGATACTTAACTTATCTGAGAAGCCATTCAGATGTACTCTGCAGCTTTCATTTTTTAAAAATTAATTAATTAATTTATTTTTGTCTGCGTTGGGTCTTCGTTGCTGCGTGCAGCCTTTCTCTAGTTGCAGGGAGCAGGGACTACTCTTCGTTGCGGTGTGCGGGCTTATTGCGATGGCTTCTCTTATTGCGGAGCACGGGCTCTAGGCACGCGGGCTCAGTAGTTGTGGCTTGTGGGCTCAGTAGTTGTGGCTTGCGGGCTCTAGAGCGCAGGCTCAGTAGTTGTGGCGCACGGGCTTCGTTGCTCCATGGCATGTGGGATCTTCCCGGACCAGGGCTTGAACCCATGTCCCCTGTATTGGCAGGCAGATTCTTAACCACTGTGCCACCAGGGAAGTCCCTAATATGGTTTTAAAAGGAGGATAATGCTGCAGTTAGCAAATTAAAATAATATAAATATGTAGTTTATATATGTATGGTACTTTCATAAGGTAAATCTTTATAAGTATAAATTTATACATTGCCAAATTATAAAATAATAGTCCATATTCAGTTAACATATCAGTATATTTTCATGGACAAATGAAATATTAAAATAATTAACCTTACTTGAAATTGATCCAAAGATTAAAGTCATATTAAAGTCATATAAATGTTTACAGAGAATTGAAATAACATAAAATAATTTACAAATCACTTTATCTCCCTAAATTAAAAGAAATGGGGGGAGGAGGAAAGTCAAATTTTTTAAAGATTATTATTATTATTTAACATCTTTATTGGAGTATAATTGCTTTACAATGGTGTGTTAGTTTCTGCTTTATAACAAAGTGAATCAGCTATACATATACATATACATATATCCCCGTATCTCCTCCCTCTTGCATCTCCCTCTCTCCCACCCTCCCTATCCCACCCTTCTAGGTGGTCACAAAAAGCACGGAGCTGATCTCCCTGTGCTATGCAGCTGCTTCCCACTAGCTATCTATTTTACGTTTGGTAGTGTATATATGTCCATGCCACTGTCTCACTTTGTCCCAGCTTACCCTTCTCCCTCCCCGTATCCTCAAGTCCATTCTCTAGTAGATCCTTATTTCCGTCTTGCCCCTAGGTTCTTCATGAACATTTTTGTTTGTTTGTTTTTTAGATTCCATATATATGTGTTAGCATACGGTATTTGTTTTCTCTTTCTGACTTACTTCACTCTGTATGACAGACTCTAGGTCCATCCACCTCACTACAAATAACTCAATTTCGTTTCCTTTTATGGCTGAGTAATATTCCATTGTATATATGTGCCACATCTTCTTTATCCATTCATCTGTTGATGGACACTTAAGTTGCTTCCATGTCCTGGCTATTGTAAAGGAAGCTGCAATGAACATTGTGGTACATGATTTTTTTTGAATTATAGTTTTCTCAGGGTATATGCCCAGTAGAGAGATTGCTGGGTCATATGGTAGTCCTATTTTTCGTTTTTTAAGGAACCTCCATACTGTTCTGCATAGTGGCTGTATCAATTTACATTCCCACCAACAGTGGAAGAGGATTCCCTTTTCTCCGTAAGGTCTCCAGCATTTATTGTTTGTAGATTTTTTGATGATGGCCATTCTGACTGGTGTGAGATGATATCTCATTGTAGCTTTGATTTGCATTTCTCTAATGATTAATGATGTTGAGTACTCTTTCATGTGTTTGTTGGCAATCTGTATATCTTCTTTGGAGAAGGATCTATTTAGGTCTTCTGCCCGTTTTTGGATTGGGTTGGTTGTTTGTTATTGAGCTGCATGAGCTGCTTGTAAATTTTGGAGGTTAATCCTTTGTCAGTTGCTTCATTTGCAAATATTTTCTCCCATTTGGAGGGTTGTCTTTTCATCTTGATTATGGTTTCCTTTGCTGTGCAAAAGCTTTTAAGTTTCATTAGGTCCCATTTGTTTATTTTTATTTTTATTTCCATTTTTCTAGGAGGTGGGTCAAAAAGGATCTTGCTGTGATTTATGTCACAGAGTGTTCTGCCTATGTTTTCCTCTAAGAGTTTGATAGTTTCTGGCCTTACATTTAGGTCTTTGATCCATTTGGAGTTTATATTTGTGTATGGTGTTAGGGAGTGTTCTAATGTCATTCTTTTACATGTAGCTGTCCAGTTTTTTCAGCACCACTTATTGAAGAGGCTGTCTTTTTCTCCACTGTATATTCTTGCCTCCTTTGTAAAAGATCAGGTGACCATATGTGCATGGGCTTATCTCTGGGCTTTCTATCCTGTTCCATTGATCTATCTTTCTGTTTTTGTGCCAGTACCATACTGTCTTGATGACTGTAGCTTTGCAGTATAGTCTGAAGTCAGGGAGCCTGATTCCTCCAGCTCTGTTTTTCTTAAGATTGCTTTGGCTATTTGGGGTCTTTTGTGTTTCCATACAAATTGTGCAATTTTTTGTCCTAGTTCTATGAAAAATGCCAGTAGTAGTTTGACAGGGATTGCATTGAATCTGTACATTGCTTTGGGTAGTACAGTCATTTTCACAATGTTGATTCTTCCAATCCAAGAACATGGTATATCTCTCCATGTGTTTGTATCATCTTTAATATCTTTCATCAGTGTCTTATAATTTTCTGCATACAGGTCTTTTGTCTCCTTAGGTAGGTTTATTCCTAGATATTTTATTCTTTTTGTTGCAATGGTAAATGGGAGTGTTTTCTTAATTTCACTTTCAGATTTTTCATCATCAGTGTATAGGAATGCTAGAGATTCCTGTGTATTACTTTTGTATCCTGCTGCTTTACAAAATCCATTGATTAGCTCTAGTAGTTTTCTGGTAGCATCTTTAGGATTCTCTATGTATAGTATCATGTCATCTGCAAACAGTGACAGCTTTACTTCTTTTCCGATTTGGATTCCTTTTATTTCTTTGTCTTCTCTGATTGCTGTGGCTAAAACTTCCAAAACTATGTTGAATAAGCATGGTGATAGTGGCAACCTTGTCTTGTTCCTGATCTTAGTGGAAATGCTTTCAGTTTTTCACCATTGAGGATGATGTTGGCTGTGGGTTTGTCATATATGGCCTTTATTATGTTGAGGAAAGTTCCCTGTATGCCTACTTTCTGCAGGGATTTTATCATAAATGGGTGTTGAATTTTGTCGAGAGCTTTCTCGGCATCTATTGAGATGACCATATGGTTTTTCTCCTTCAATTTGTTAATATGTTTTTTCACATTGATTGATTTGCGTATGTTGAAGAATCCTTGCATTCCTGGGATAAACTGCACTTGCTCATGGTGTATGATCCTTTTAATGTGCTGTTGGATTCTGTTTGCTAGTATTTTGTTGAGGACTTTTGCATCTATGTTCATCAGTGATATTGGCCTGTAGTTTTCTTTCTTTGTGACATCTTTGTCTGGTTTTCGTATCAGGGTGAAGGTGGCCTCATAGAATGAGTTTGGGAGTGTTCCTCCCTCTGCTATATTTTGGAAGAATTTGAGAAGGAAAGGTGTTAGCTGTTCTCTAAATGTTTGATAGAATTCACTTGTGAAGCCATCTGGTCCTGGGCTTTTGTTTGTTGGAAGATTTTTAATCACAGTTTCAATATCATTGCTTGTGTTCAGTCTGTTCCCATTTTCTATTTCTTCTTGGTTCAGTCTCAGAAGGTTTTGCATTTCTAAGAATTTGTCCATTTCCTCCAGGTTGTCCATTTTATTGGCATAGAGTTGCTTGTAGTAATCTCTCGTGATCTTTTTTTATTTCTGCAGTGTCAGTTGTTACCTCTCCTTTTTCATTTCTAATTCTATTGATATGAGTCTTCTCCCTTTCTTTTCTTGGTGAGTCTGGCTAATGGTTTATCAATGTTGTTTATCTTCTCAAAGAACCAGCTTTTAGTTTTATTAATTTCTGCTATCATTTCCTTCATTTCCTTTTCATTGATTTCTGATCTGATCTTTATGATTTCTTTCCTTCTGCTAACTTTGGGGTTTCTTTGTTATTTTTTCCCTAATTGCTTTAGGTGTAAGGTTAGCATGTTTATTTGAGATGTTTCTTGTTTCTTAAGGTGGGATTGTATTGCTATAAACTTCCCTCTTAGAACTGCTTTTGCTGCCTCCCATAGGTTTTGTGTCATTTTGTTTTCATTGTCATTTGTTTCTAGGTATTTTTTGATTTCCTCTTTGATTTCTTCAGTGATCTCTTGGTTATTAAGTAATGTATCATTAACCTCCATGTGTTTGTATTTTTTTACAGATTTTTTCCTGTAATTGATACCTAGTCTCATAGCATTGTGGTCGGAAAAGATACTTGATACAATTTCAATTTTCTTAAATTTACCAAGGCTTGATTTGTGACCCAAGATATGATCTCTCCTGGAGAATGTTCCATGAGCACTTGAGAAGAAAGTGTATTCTGTTGTTTTGGGATTGAATGTTCTATAAATATCAATTAAGTCCATCTTGTTTAATGTATCATTTAAAGCTTGTGTTTCCTTATTTATTTTCATTTTGGATGATCTGTCCATTGGTGAAAGTGGGGTGTCAAAGTCCCCTACTATGATTGTGTTACTGTCGATATCCCCTTTTTTGGCTGTTAGTATTTGCCTTATGTGTTGAGGTGCTCCAATGTTGGGTGCATAAATATTTACAATTGTTACATCTTCTTCTTGTGTTGATCTCTTGATCACTATGTAGTGTCCTTGTTTGTCTCTTGTAATAGTCTTTATTTTAAAGTTTATTTTGTCTGATATGAGAATTGCTACTCCAGTTTTCTTTTGATTTCCATTTGCATGGAATCTCTTTTTCCATCCCCTCACTTTCAGTCTGTGTGTGTCCCTAGGTCTGAAGTGGGTCTCTTGTAGACAGCATATATACAGGTCATGTTTTTGTATTCATTCAGCCATTCTGTGTCGTTTGGTTGAGCATTTAATCCATTTACATTTAAGGTAATTATCGTTATGTATGTTCCTATTACCATTTTCTTAATTGTTTTGGGTTCATTATTGTAGGTCTTTTCCTTCTCTTGTGTTTCCTGCCTAGGGAAGTTCCTTTAGCATTTGTTGTAAAGCTAGTTTGGTGGTGCTGAATTCTCTTAGCTTTTGCTTGTCTGTAAAGGTTTTAATTTCTCCATCAAATCTGAATGAGATCCTTGCTGGGTAGAGTAATCTTGGTTGTAGGTTTTTCCCTTTCATCACTTTAAATATGTCCTGCCACTCCCTTCTGGCTTGCAGAGTTTCTCCTGAAAGATCAGCTGTTAACCTTATGGGGATTCCCTTGTATGTTATTTATTGTTTTTCTCTTGCTGCTTTTAATATGTTTTTCTTTGTATTTAATTTCTGATAGTTTGATTAATATGTGTCTTGACGTGTTTGTCCTTGGAATTATCCTGTATGGGACTCTGTGCTTCCTGGACTTGATTAATTATTTCCTTTCCCATATTAGGGAACTTTTCAACTATAATATCTTCAAATATTTTCTCAGTACCTTTCTTTTTCTTCTCCTGGGATGCCTATAATTCGAATGTTTGTGCATTTCATGTTTTCCCAGAAGTCTCTGAGACTGTCCTCAATTCTTTTCATTCTTTTTTCTTTATTCTGCTCTGCAATAGTTATTTCCACTATTATATCTTCCAGGTCACTTATCCGTTCTTCTGCCTCAGTTATTCTGCTATAGATCCCATCTAGAGAATTTTCAATTTCATTTATTGTGTTGTTCATCACTGTTTGTTTGCTCTTTAGTTCTTCTAGGTCCTTGTTAAATGTTTCTTGTATTTTCTCCATTTTATTTCCAAGATTTTGGCTCATCTTTACTATCATTACTCTGAATTCTTTTTCAGGTAGACTTCCTATTTCGTCTTCATTTGTTAGGACTGGTGGGTTTTTACCTTTCTCCTTCATCTGCTGGGTGTTTCTCTGTCTTCTCATTTTGCTTAACTTACTGTGTTTGGGGTCTCCTTTTCGCAGGCTGCAGGTTCGTATTTCCCATTGTTTTTGGTGTCTGTCCCCAGTGGCTAAATTTGGTTCAGTGGGTTGTGTAGGCTTCCTGGTGGATGGGACTAGTACCTGTGTTCTGGTGAGTGAGGCTGGATCTTGTCTTTCTCGTGGGCAGGTCCATGTCTGGTGGTGTGTTTTGGGGTGTCTGTGGCCTTATTTTGATTTTAGGCCGCTCTGTGCTAACGGATGGGGCTGTATTCCTGTCTTGCTAGTTGTTTGGCATAGGGTGTCCAGCACTATAGCTACTGGTCGTTGAGTAGAGCTGGGTCTTGGCATTGAGATGGAGATCTCTGAGTGATTTTCACCATTTGATATTACGTGGAGCTGGGAGGTCTCTTGTGGACCAATGTCCTGAACTTGGCTCTCCCATGTCAGGGTCACAGCCCTGACGACTGGCTGGAGCACCAAAGCCTGTACTCCACATGGCTCAGAATAAAAGGGAGAAGAGAGGGAGAGAGGGAGAGAGGGAGGGGGGGAGAGGGAGGGAGAGGGAGGGAGAGGGAGAGAGAGGGAGAGAGAGGGGGAGAGAGGGAGAGAGGGAAGGAAAGAAGGAAGGAAGGAAGGAAGAGAAAGAAAGGAAGAAAGAAGACAAAATAAAATAAAGTTATTAAAATAAAAAATAATTATTAAAAAAAATTTTTTAAGTAATAAAACAAAAGAAAGAAGACAGCAACCAAACCAAAAAACAAAAAAAAAAGGGGGACAGACAGAACCCTAGGGCAAATGGTAAAAGCAAAACTATACAGACTAAATCACACACAGAAGCATACACATACACACTCATAAAATAAGAAAAAGTGAAAAAAAAAAAATATATCGTTGCTCCCAAAGTCCACCTCCTCAATTTGGGATGATTCGTTGTCTATTCATGTATTCCACAGATGCAGGTACATCAAGTTGATTGTGGAGCTTTAATCCACTGTTCCTGAGGCTGCTGGGAGAGATTTCCCTTTCTCTTCTTTGTTCTCACAGATCCTGGGGTTCAGCTTTGGATTTGGCCCCGCCTCTGCGTGTAGGTCGTCGGAGGGCGTCTGTTCTTCGCTCAGACAGGACGGGGTTAAAGGAGCCGCTGATTCGGGGGCTCTGGCTCACTCAGGCCGGGGGGAGGGAGGATCAGGGAGTGCAGGGTGGGCCTGCAGGGGCCGGCATGACGTTTCCAGCCTGAGGCCCGCCGTGCGTTCTCCTGGGGGAGTTGTCCCTGGATCCCGGGACCCTGGCAGTGGCGGGCTGCACAGGCTCCCCGGAAGGGGTGTGTGGAGAGTGACCTGTGCTCGCACACAGGCCCCTTGGTGGCGGCAGCAGCGGCCTTAGCGTCTCATGCCCGTCTCCGGGGTCCGCGCTTTTAGCCGCGGCTCGCGCCCGTCTCTGGAGTTCCTTTAAGCAGCGCTCTTTATCTCCTCTCCTCGCGCACCAGGAAACAAAGAGGCAAGAAAAAATCTCCTGCCCCTTCGGCACGTCCAGACTTTTCCCCGGACTCCCTTCCGGCCAGCCGTGGTGCACCAACCCCCTGCAGGCTGTGTTCACGCCGCCAACCCCAGTCCTCTCCCTGCGCTCTGACCGAAGCCCGAGCCTCAGCTCGCAGCCCCGCCCGCCCCGGCGGGGGAGCAGACAAGCCTCTCGGGCTGGTGAGTGCCGGTCGGCACCGATCCTCCGTGCGGGAATCTCCCCGCTTTGCCCTCCGCACCCCTGTTGCTGTGCTCTCCTCCGCGGCCCCGAAGCTCCCCCCCTCCGCCACCCGCAGTCTCCGCCCGCGAAGGGGCTTCCTAGTGTGTGGACACTTTTATTCCTTCACAGCTCCCTCCCACTGGTGCAGGTACCGTTCTTATTCTTTTGTCTCTGTTTATTCTTTTTTCTTTTGCCCAACCCAGGTACGTGGGGAGTTTCTTGCCTTTTGGGAGGTCTGAGGTCTTCTGCCAGCGTTCAGTAGGTGTTCTATAGGAGAAGTTCCACATGTAGGTGTATTTGTGATGTATTTGTGGGGAGGAAGGTGATCTCCGCATCTTACTCTTCCGCCATCTTGAAGCTCCTTTTAATAGATTATTAAATCTAAGGCTGTTGATATTTAGGATTCAAATTATGTAAGTCTATTGACTATTCTTATTTTTGTGTGTATTTTCAACAATATATATTAATTCCAAAAAAGACAGGTGTTAACTGGAAAAATATTATTTATGTTTCACAAATTGTCTTAAATGTGTATATTTAGTAAAATGAACACTAATTTGCATTTCAGAGCAAAGTTGGTAGAATTGTCTACTGGGATTTTTATGAAGATGGAGAGCCCAAACTTTTCCACGTGGGTTAAGAAAACATTAAATCAATAACCTTTATTTCAGATTGCACAGTAAGGATTTCACACATAATTCACTAACTGACTTTTTTTAAAGATATTTTGACAGTTTATTGTGTATGGTCACAAATGTATTTATACCCCCAAGAGTGAATTGCTTGCAGTTATTTAGAAGTAATAATAATTAGCACAATTTAATTGCTATCTCTTTTGCATGCTGTTTTCTATTTTATTTTGAAGAACATAATAGTTATGGAAAATTAAAACATAAATTATTGAAGCAAATTCAGCATTTACTTAATATAGCTATTCGAAAAATGATAAACAATTTATGACTATTGGCAATTTTTTTAAAGAAAATATACCAGAACTTTAGCATATCTTATGATTTATTTTATCAGATAGTATCGATATTTTGAACATTTTGAGCCTGTTTATCATTAACCTCTCTTAGGGGAAATACTTTTATTCTAAATCTATTCAAGTTTTAACTTCATAGAAATAAATTATTTGATATGAAACCCAATGGAAACTTCCGTAGTGGTTATGTTCAATGGCTTTACCCAGCTCTGTGCTGTAATATCTTTTGGTCAAAGGTGATTAGATATGATGCCATTATATTTCCCATGAATATCTTCAAAATTGCTGTAGTTAAAAATGATTCAGAACCATCTAAAACCTGATGCCTATTGTAATCAAACACAGAATCCAGAGAAAAGGTTGGGAATGGCAGGTTTGGGTGAATGAAATAATGAATGGGAATGCTGAGAGTTTTGAGCTGGGCCTAAGGTAATACTGCACATGCATTTCAGCTGGGCCTAAGGTAGTACTGCACATGCATTTCAGTCTCCTTACATGAATCTTTTTACACTTCCTGGTTAGTTTGTCTTTTTTTTTTTTAAGTAATTTTATTTAATTAATTAATTTATTTTTGTCTGCATTGGGTCTTCGTTGCTGCGCGTGGGCTTTCTCTAGTTGGCGACAAGTAGGGGCTACTCTTCGTTGCGGTGCACGGGCTTCTCTTGTTGTGGAGCCCTGGCTCTAGGTGCGCAGGCTTCAGCAGTTGCAGCACGTGGGCTCAGTAGTTGTGGCACACAGGCTCAGTAGTTGTGGCTCATGGGCTTAGTTGCTCTGCAGCATGTGGGATCTTCCCAGACCAGGGCTCGAACCTGCATCCCCTGCATTGGCATGCGGGTTCTTAACCACTGCGCCACCAGGGAAGTCCCTTAGTTCTTCTTTTGAGGAGATTTGCTATCAATTTGGACTGGGGAGAGTGGCATGAATACCAGTAACCAGCAAGTTGAAAAATAGGTTCAGTGAGGGAAAACGTGGCTGTTAGGCCGATCCAGCAAAGAAGGGGGTTCTTACAGGGATACGCTCCTCAGATGATTCACATGGGAGTTAAACATGAAGTCTGAGGAAAGAATCAACCACCATCAGGAAATAATAAAAATAATGACAATTTATTATACATCTCATCTGTCCCATTTGCTTTATATAAATACCTGTTACCAGAATAAATTGTTTCATCATACCTTAATGGGTTGGAATAAAATATGACAGAATATATCCACTTACCCATAGAGTACACCTCAAATGCAATTTACAGTATTTTCCTTTTCAAATACAAGACTTGGAGTGCAGACTTCAATTCTTGCCAGAGAAGGATCTAATTTTCTAGTAGGAAATATTGATCACAGAAAGAAAACTACATTGCATCCATTTTCAATGTTGAGATGACATCATATGAAACGTATGACCATCTGTTGAAAATGAAAGAACTGTAACAGGTGAGTGAGAGAAACAAATACGTGGACGTACTCCAAATTCATGGTATAACGCATCATTTCTACACGTAGATCCCAAGTGATATTCATCTATACTTGTTGTAACTTGTTCACAAGCAGTCTGTATGTGTGCAGCTGTTGCTTTTCTCAAGTTAAGGAACAATGTGAAAAGTGCGTATGGACACATACGTGCTTGAAAACGCTTTCAGGATCTTCCCTGATGTGGAACAATCCTGTCGTAGGAAACGCCACGTGAACATAAAATTTCTGTCTGTCCTTCAGTCCAGTGGAAGCAGAGTTCTTTTTCCATGGTGCCATGTTGTATGAAACACATACAGCTTCAACCGTGACAGTCTCACTCTATGTCTTGAGAGTCTCATGGTGTCCAAGACTTTCTGGAATTGAGGTCAGCTGAGGAGACAGCTGCCATCTTTCTTTGGGGACTTTCTGTTGGAGCTCTTTTCAATTATTTATCTTTTTGAAAAAATCTCTTGGAGTAGAGTTGCTTTACAATGTTGTGTTAGTTTCTGCTGTGCAGCAAAGTGAATCCGTTATACATATACATATATCCACTCTTTTTCGAATTTCCTTCCCATTTAGGTCACCACAGAGCATTGAGTAGAGTTCCCTGTGCTCTACAGTAGGTTCTCATTAATTATCTATTTTATACATAGTAGTGCATATCTGTCAATCCCAGTCTTCCCATTCATCCCCCCCGCTTCCCGCTTGGTATCCGTACATTTGTCCTCTACGTCTGTGTCTCTGCTTTGCAGATAAGTTCATCTGTACCACTGGAGAAAATATTTGCAGTTATTTAGCTTTCTACTTTGTTGTTCACTCTCTGACCGGCAAGTACAGTTGAAGTCATGTAAGTTAAGGGCCTCTGTAATGCGGCGCCCATGCGTTCCTCCTTATGCTTTATTCTTCCATCTGCCCGGGTTTCTTCAGTGTGCTCTGGCCGCCCTCAATCTCACAACATATTCCATCTTGCTTGTGACACTGCAGCCACGTTTCTTTTCTGATCTGTGAGGTGCTCTGACTCAGGAATCCGGCTCTTGGCTAATAAACCATGTGTGGCTTTTCAGGCCCTATGGTAGGCAGTGACAAAGGCTTTGCCTAGCAGCCCTCAGGTGGGGAAACTGCCCTCCGCACACCAGATCGGGTGCCTGGCAGTGCCTGGCAGTCTTTGAAGGGTTATAGTTAAGGACTCAGCCCCCTG
The DNA here is from genome assembly GCF_949774975.1 of Lagenorhynchus albirostris. Taxonomy (NCBI): domain Eukaryota; kingdom Metazoa; phylum Chordata; class Mammalia; order Artiodactyla; family Delphinidae; genus Lagenorhynchus; species Lagenorhynchus albirostris. The sequence goes on from NC_083116.1 coordinate 128,973,329, forward strand.
ATGGGCCATGCTGTCATGCACCCTCATGCATAGCTGCATTCCTGGCCCAGGTACCCCCTTTGAAGGCCTCCTCATTGGGGGACCTTGGTGGAGGTTTTCCCGGGTGCCTCTGCTGAGACCTCCTTCTGGAAGGAAGCGGAGTCCTCCAAGACCCTTCCTCTACTCTGACTGAGCACCCAGCCCTCTTCCATCATGGCTCCCCTGCCCTTCCCTCCCCCTAGACCTGAGCCCATAAAACAGCAGAAGCCCTGAGCTTGGGGCTGCCTGGGTAGCGAGACCACCTCCCAAGACCCCAGGTCTATACTGATCGACCTGACCCTCACCCAGCGCCGTTCCATGGGGAAAAATGGAATATGGAGTCTGGCAGTCTCTCCAAATTAGCCTCTTGCTTTTGCTACCGCAGCAAGAGATTAAATGTCCGGCTGTTAATTTCACTGGTGCCTTTTGGTCTCAGTGGGCTACTCCAATAACTGGTAGTTCATCTCCGTGCAGCTCCGCTGAGCACCTGACATTTACCTACTGTTCTAACAGCTTTATGCAAGCGGTCCTCTGTCTCCTGGGGCTCAGTGCGTCAGAGTCAACCAACTGTAGATTAAAAATATTTTTTAAAAATTCCAGAAAATTCCCAAAAGCCAAACTAGAATTTGCAGTGTGCTGGCAACAATGTAGAGAGCGTTGACATTGTATTTACAATGATTTACATAGTATTTACATTGTGTTAGGTGGTATAATAATTTAGAGATGATTTAAAGTATACAGGAGGATGTGCATAGGATACAGAGATTATGTACAAAGACTACATCATTTTATATAAGGCACTTGAGTGTCCTCAGATTTTTGGTATCGCTGGAGATCCTGGGACCAAGCCCCCTTGCAGATACTGAGGGACCACTGTACTTTCAAGCTGAAATTTCAGTTAAGTAAATAAACGCCCAGTAACATAAAATCTTTGGATAAAATAGCCTAGCAAATCATCAGACATGCTCTGTTGCCTTCAGAATAGACATTATTGGTGTCACATAATGTCGAATGTCTAAGGTGCACAAACATTAAGTAATTGCACTGAAATGCTTAAAAATGTTCTGAGTCCCCGGGGACATGGCACCTGTCCAGACAAACATGTGTTAAGTTGCCTTGGGATTTGTGTCCTGTTGTTGAATACTTACCCTTCCTTGGTTGAAAGTATCTTGAGGAAAGGTGGACTTAGTTTCCCCCTTCATTGCTAGTGAAACTCCCATGAGTGGAGAAAAAGGACACGTACCGTAAGTAAAGACTCGATAAACACCATCTGCCCTAAAACATCAAAGTGAGTCATGGTGGTGAGTCTATAAGAGATTCAAAGAGGCAGGTACTATTTGACATGTATCTCATGGTAAAACAAGGAAGGAGAAAAATGACAGTTATTACACAGACAGCACTTTGAAGTGGCCAGGAAGTAATCAGATGTGTTTGACAGGGACAATAGGTGGTCTTGAATGGCAGGTGGTGACTGAATGAACTTTCATGGGCAAGAGCTTGTCGTATTTATCATTTATTCCTAGATCCATGCTGTTTAGTGTGTGTTCTGTTAATATCAAGAAATGAAATTCAGCCTTTTTGCTATTTGGTACAAAAAGTTATAAACGAATTCTTCTTCTGATTCTTTTTTACATTGGAGTATAGTTGACGTATAATGTTGTATTAGTTGCAGGTGTACTGCAGAGTGATTCAGTTATACATATACAAGTATCTGTTCTTTTTCAGATTCTTTTCCCATATAGGTTATTATAGAGTATTGAGTAGAGTTCCCTGTGGTCTACAGTAGGTCTTTGTTGGTTATCTCTTTTATATATAGTAGTGTGTATACGTTAGTCCCAAACTCCTAATTTGATTCTAGTGTGTCATTAACTCTAACTGAATCAGTCAGTTTTCTTGTACAGTTTCTCTACCTTAAGGTACAACATTCTTTTACATAGTCATTGAAGTTTTCTTTAAAGTTCACGTAACTATACTCATATTTATGATTGTGCAGCAAATTAGTCAGTGACAAGCTCCGTGAATATTTTTGGTAACTCATTAGGTGTCAAAGTTAAGGAAAATTTCAGGTGTGGTAGAATGAGTATGATGGATGTTATAATAAAATGAAAACTCTCCATTTTCCCCCAAAATGATTGAAAGGAACAGAATATTTCTTCTCCTTCTGAAGCATAGGCTGGGCATGTTGTTTCAAAAAAGTTCACAGTTATTCATGGTTCCTTTAATGGGCGAGCATTGACAATTGTAAATACACATACAACTTGACATGATTTTTGTTTATTTTATTTATTTATTTTTGCGGTACACGGGCCTCTCACCGCCGTGGCCTCTCCCGTTGCGGAGCACAGGCTCCGGACGCGCAGGCCCAGCGGCCATGGCTCACGGGCCCAGCCGCTCCGCGGCATGTGGGATCCTCCCGGACCGGGGCACGAACCCGTGTCCCCTGCATCGACAGGCGGACTCCCAACCAGTGAGCCACCAGGGAAGCCCGATTTTTATTTTTTTAATCGTTTTTATTTTTACCAGTTAGAAATAGTATTCAGTTTGTCTCTTCTACCCTCGATCTCCAAGGATCGCTAATAGCAACCATGCCAAGCAAATCCATTAGTTACGGATGGTGACTTTTCAAGCCTGGCTGGTGCCTGATGACAAGGAAGAGATTTCCTAAAGAACTTACTGATGTCTTCAGTATCTTTACTCCTCAACAGCGTCATAACTGCCAGAGTTAACTTAGTAATGAATTTATAAACTCTCTTATTTCTTTTTTTTTTTAATTTTTGAAATACATTTTTAGTTATTTTTGGCTGCGTTGGGCCTTCGTTGCTGCACACGGTGTTTCTCTTGTTGCCGCGAGCAGGGGCTACTCTTCATTGCGGTGCACGGGCTTCTCATTGCGGTGGCTTCTCTTGTTGCGGAGCACGGGCTCTAGGCGCGCAGGCTTCAGTAGTTGTGTCACGTGGGCTCAGTAGTTGTGGCTCGTGGGCTCTAGAGCACAGGCTCAGTAGTTGTGGCGCACAGGCTTAGTCGCTCTGCGTCATGTGGGACCTTCCCGGATCAGGGCTCGAACCAAATGTCCCCTGCCTTGGCAGGTGGATTCTCAACCAGTGCTCCACCAGGAAATTAGAAACTCTCTGATTTCTAGTTGATGCGTAGCCTCTTTTATTTTCCCCCAGAGCCCAGTAGCTGTGAAGACTATCAATTTAGCTACTATTTTGAGCCATTCTGAACTGATTTAAAATTCAGAAGGTCCTGCGTGCAATCCAATAAAAAAAAAAGAAAGTGCCTTTTCCACCCTTTCAACGGTTCATAGGAATAAAATATTTTGTACCTTTCTAGAACGAATGACTTTTAAATGTGATATTTTATTTGGTGACATTTGATGAAAGAGAGAAAGGAGCATTTCATTTAGGATGAATGGCGGGTGCCACTGTTGGGGAAATCAGAGCAACGTTGCCCGCTGTGCTTGAAACGGTGTTTTCCGTGGATACCCGGAGCTTAGCTTGTGATAAAGAATTGCAAAGCAAGCTGGCAAAAAGGAAGGCTTGCCCAGGAAGGGATCCTGCCCAGCCTAATTGATTGCCGAGTGTTTAAAGAGCACAGACACTCTCTGCAGGGTTTCCTGCAATAAAGGCACTCCGTGAGACCTACCCTCTCAGCATATGAAAGGCAGTGGCCATCACCTTCCAGGGCTTCATCCTTTCATCAGCGCTCTGGTGTATTTCCAAACAGCTGCCCCCTGTGCTCTAGTCTCCTCTCGACTCATCATGGGTTATAGAAAGATCTGACTTCATGCTAAGAATAAAACCACTTGCTCTATTTTCAAAACTAACTTGGTTTACAGTGCCTTCGGGCAGAAGAGAAATGATCTGAAATGGCTTGAGTTGAATCCTTTGATCGCTGGCTAATTAGCAACATGGATGGCGTTTCTCTAAAGACCCTTTCGTTGGAGTTCTTAAGCTCTTGGATGAGCGAGCAAGTCTCCATCCGAGAGCGTATAAGACAATTTCAGAGTCACTTGAATCTGTGTTCTTTTGTTTCCCCGAAGTGATTCCCCTCTATCTTCTGAACTACACAGTCAGGAAATTATGGAGTTTGCAGGTGATTATTTTAGGTGTGAAGAGAACTACCAGGTAAGGGGAAGGGATGATGCGCTGTTTGCCAAGGAGGGAAAGAATCATGGTGAGAGAGTCCCAGATAGAATTGAACTTGGCCTTGAATTGAACTTAGATGAATAGAAAAATAGAGGGCTGTGTTTCATAGCATATTTAATATTTAAAAGTACTTAATACAAATGACGCATGGCATATAGGATTGATGTATTGACAGGTCTGACAGGAAAGGGGCACAGCTTTTCTCACAGACTTGAAAAAAAGTTACTAAAGAAATAATAAAAATAATAATTATCAAGCCCAGGGCCTCTACATTCTTTTAGATTAGAAAATTAGAAAATATCACCCACCTGAAAGTTATAGGAATTGGAACATTTCTAAGTCTGGGAGAAATGAGACTGAAGATGATAATTCTGTTCGTTATTAACAATTAAAATATATAATTGTATTACTAATAATTATAACATATTAATATAAATTATAACAATTATATATATAAATTTATAATTATGTATTATACAAGTATATAAATTTTATACATAATAGAGTATATAATTATATGTAATATATCAATATTAATTATATATGATATAATTAATAGATAAAATATGACTATTATAGAATATGGTGTATAATTAATCATATGATAATACTTAATAATTCAGAAATATTGGGTTCATTGTTCTGGCATCAACACATAATCAAGTGTCCTCCAATTCCTTTGTTATAAATACTTCTGAAAGATTAGAACAAAAACAGTATTATGGTCAAAAAAGTTTGATGTGTTCCATAAAGTAATATTATTAGCATGTTACAGATTTTAAAATGTTTTCCACAGAAGCGTGTTTATCACTGTGTAGCTCCAAATTCCCCCCCGCCCCCAAAATACGGTATCTTGGAAATTTTGTCACGTAACTAATACGTATCTCCTAAAAATATGGCATATTTTAGTTCTTAAGATACTGATTAAATGGACAAAACTGCATGTAGCTAGGATTTCTAATGAAGAATGTCCTTTGGTAAGTCCTTACAAGTGACTGAGAACTTCCAAGACATCACGCGCCTGTTGATGGGATCTTGTCATAATTCATAAGGGTCTTACCTTGGGTTAAGAGGAAAACACACAAGACATGAATCAAAAGACTATCTGTTGAGTACACGATATCTATAAACAAGGGATGAAAATAACTGAAATGGCCAATTATCAGTTGTATGCCTAGAAAGTGAAAGTGCAGACCATGATATTAACTTTATTTGGGAGTACACTTAGGTCTAGCAACTTTAAATAAGACACTAAAGACCCCATGTAACTAAATTAGCGCTATGATGAACATTGAGGACATGACCATTATTCAATTTCATGTACAGCAAGCTCGTACCAAAAAAGAACATGAAGCAAATATTGATACTATGCCAGGAACATTAGATGCATTAAACGTCTCCCCATGGTTGAGTATTTGAATTTATACTTACTGGTTTTCTCCCCCTCAGGGATTTCCCTTACATTTCTGTCTTCTTAGACATACATTTCAATGTATTTGATACATGGCGTATGCAATATTTTAGGTGTTTTGAACCTGCATGTTTGCACCAAGAAACTCAATTGCAGTATTTCTGGAAACAGAAGACTCATACTTCCTGTTCACCAACCTTAAAATGGAATAGACATTAGCTAGAACAGGTTTTCAACTATGGTGGAGGGACCCTTCTTCCCTAAACCACTCTAAAATTGACAAGATACACAAGACAACTGTTTCCTGATATTGACCAACAGGCAGACAAGATAATGGTCTCTAAGCAAACAGGGAATTCGTGGGGTGAGACTACCTTTTTGCCTGAGTACAAATTGCTGGCAGGTGAACTAGTGGCTTAGAATAGTAAGGTGGTTCTTCTAAGCTGAGAAGGCACTGGTCTGATTTCTTAGAACCTCGTGAGGGAGCTGTACAATCAGGCAGCCCCAAATCTGGAGGGGTGCTCTACTTGAGTGTCTCTCTGTGGCTGAGATGGTACAGGCAGAGAACAAGACACGCTGGAAGGGTGGTGATGCAGGGAAAGAAAGATGCAAGCAGAATCAAACCTTGGAGACCTTGAGCGTCCTACCCAGAGTAGAACCACCAATTAGCATCTCCTTGTGCATTGCAGAATTTCCTTAGTGAACACGCAGAGTTGCTCATTTATCAGTATTCATGGAAGGACAGATGAGAACAGTTTATTAAGTATTTACCTCTAGGAACAGGAGGAGGAATGTTTTGGGGCAATGAATGACTTGACTTGTCACTGTGTGGTTGTCCCTTTTTAATGAAAATTTTTGCCCTCATCAGATATGCCTTTTATGGTAAGAGAAGTCAAAATATGTGGTATTTGGGACATAGTACATCCTTTAATGTTTTTCTTTTTATATTTGGAAGGATCTTTTTGCATGTTTTCTTTTTTTTTTTTTACATCTTTATTGGAGTATAATTGCTTTACAACGGTGTGTTAGTGTCTGCTCTATAACAAAGTGAATCAGCTATACATATATGTATATCCCCATATCTCCTCCCTCTTGCATCTCCCTCCCACCCTCCCTGTCCCACCCCTCTAGGTGGTCACAAAACACCGAGCTGATCTCCCTGTGCTATGCGGCTGCTTCCCACTAGCTACCTATTTTACATTTGGTAGTGTGTATATGTCCATGCCACTCTCTCACTTCATCCCAGCTTCCCCTTCCCCCTCCCTGTGTCCTCAAGTCCATTCTCTACATCTGCGTCTTTATTCCTGCCCTGCCCCTAGGTTCTTCAGAACCTTTTTTTTTAGATTCCATATATATGTGTTACCATACGGTATTTGTTTTCTCTTTCTGACTGACTTCACTCTGTATTACGGATTACTACAAGCAACTATGCCAGTAAAATGGACAACCTGGAAGAAATGGACAAACTCTTAGAAAAGCACAACCTTCCGAGGCTGAACCAGGAAGAAATAGAAAATATGAACAGACCAATCACAAGCACTGAAATTGAGACTGTGATTAAAAATCTTCCAACAAACGAAAGTCTAGGACCAGATGGCTTCACAGGCAAATTCTATCAAACATTTAGAGAAGAGCTAACACCTACCCTTCTCAGACTCTTCCAAAATATAGCAGAGGGAGGAACACCCCCAAACTCATTCTACGAGGCCACCATCACCCTGATACCCAAACCAGACAAGGATGCCACAAAGAAAGAAATTGCATGATTTCTTACCAGTCAATATTATCACTGAAATCTCAGCTTCTAAAATGTGCCATTGAAGGAAATTGATAGCCTGTCTCTCATGTAAGAAATGATAAAGGAACTTCATTTTGGATGGACAGCGGTCCTCTCGAATGAAGCTGAAGTTGTCAGAAGTGCCTCAAGAAATAGGTTACAAATATGCAGTCAGACTCCTCCTGTTCACAGTTCTCTGGGAATAGATTTGCTCTGACAGAAAGGGATTTGTGCACAGAGCTAGCAAGCTGTCACGTAATGGATGAAAAGCTCCCAGATCCTCAGTCCAATCACTGCCTGCCCCCACACCACGAATGAAACAGGATTCTCAAAGTGAATGTTGTTATCAGCACAACTCAGTGTGATAAAGATTGAATAACTAGATGAAGCAGCATTACTCAAAGCCTAGAGATTAGGGAGAGAAAACAAGTGAAACAAGATAAAATGGGAAGTACATTTATTTTCCACCGTTATCCTTAAAGCATCTTAAGGTCTCAGGTTTTTGTGGGATTACAGTACGTGCATTTCAGTAGTTACATGTAAAAGTCGATGTAATATAAATAATTGGAGACAGTATTGTTATGCCTGACGTAATAGAGTTGAAATAGGGTGAGTATCCGTACACCTTCTCGGGCATCTAAAGAAATACTTTAAGCCTCTAATGGAATAAACATGAGTTAAAAAAATAATAACATGCTTATGTGCTTCACGTATTTTATGGGCAGTTCCATTAAGCAGATCTAATGTGTGTGTGTGTGTGTGTGTGTGTGTGTGTTTAACTGATTTAACTACTTTTCAACTCTAAACTTATCTGAAAAATAAAGTATGCCTCCTAGTGCTAGATGATGCTAAATGTTATATAGATGTGAAAGTGTGTTGGTTTGGAAATGAGGAAAGTAGACACGTATCTTTGGGTATTTGTTGGTGTCCATTTTAGAGAGTTCGCAACCTGTGGCTGCCACTTACACATTGATAGCCCGAAAGTAACGAAAACCAATGAGGCGGGTTCATGTTCCAAAAGTCCCTTTCCTTCTGATTTATCTAGTTATTTTTATTTACTTATTTTTCCATCTCCTTGTGGCTTTCAAAACACATATCAACTGTTCAGTTTTTTGGGGGGAACTAGTTCAGTGTCCTTTCTTTCATGAATCATTTTTCGTCACTTAGAATGATAGGACTCTGTAGTTGGAATGCAAATATTTTAGTGTGTGTGTATTGTATTTTTGCCTTAATTCTGCCACATAATTATAAGCAGACACCCTGCCACATACATTGCATTTCCTTGTCATATTTTGCCAAGACTCAAGGAACAATGAATAGTCAATTCCCTCTTTATTAATGCTTTCCTTTTTTTCTAATGCAACGTATTTTTACTTTACTACCTTCATAAGATGGAAAGTTGCATAGAGAACACTAAACTATTTTTTCTAGTAAGAGCATGTAGAGATATAAATGTACTTCTAATAATTTCTTACCTGTGTCCCTCCAAAGTGAATATTATGCTTTCATTATTTTACCATTCAGTTTGCAGTAGTGTGTGGTTTTCCTTGTCATGGCCTCTTTGAATCACAGGTCATTTAGAAAGGGGGTGGGTAGGGCATAAAAGAGGAATTACCAAGGGGCCTACGAAAATTTGGGGGTTTGGCTGCACTTTGTATACATATGTCAAAACATCAAATGATATGCTTTAAATATGTACAGTTTAATGTTTAATTAATATGTCTCAGAAATGGCGGCTTTATCATTAAAATAAACTAAAAATATATGACAGTGGTTTCAGTGTTCACAATTTCCATATGTTTACTTGTACCTATGTACTAATTTTCTAGCTATTTTATCAGTTATTAAAGAGGGATATTGAAATCCCTAATTCTTTGCAATTCTATTAGTTTTTTCTTCATGTATTTTAAAGTTCTCTTATTAGATGCATAAACATTTAGGGATCTTATGTTCTCTTCATGAATTGAACTCTTTATTATTATAAAATGACCTTCTTTATCTAGGGCAATAGCCGTTGCTCTAAAACCTATTTTATCTCATACTAATATTGATAGGTTAGCACAATTTTGATTAATGTCAGTTTGTTATATATTTTTTCATCATTTTACTCTTAACCCTTGTGTCTGTATATTTAATGTGCTTGTCGTAGACAGAATAAAGTTAGGTCTTGCTTTCTGTATGTCTTTTAATGGGAGGTTTTGTTTGTTTGTTTGTTTTTTGCGGTACGCGGGCCTCTCACTGCTGTGGCCTCTCCCGTTGCGGAGCACAGGCTCCGGACGCGCAGGCTCAGCGGCCGTGGCTCACGGGCCCAGCCGCTCTGCGGCATGTGGGATCCTCCCGGACCGGGGCACGAACCCGCGTCCCCCGCATCGGCAGGCGGACTCTCAACCACTGCGCCACCAGAGAAGCCCTAATGGGAGTATTTAGATCATTTACATCTAATACGCTTTTTACATGGTCAGGAGTAGATGTACGATCACTGTATTTGTTTTCTGTTTGTCCATTTGTTCTTTGTTCAGTGTTCCCTCCTTTTCCTCATTCTTTTGGATTGGCTGAAAAATTTTTATCATTCCCGTGTGTCTCATTTGTCATCATATTAGCTATAATTCTTTGTCATGTTAATCATTAATTTAGTGTTTACAATGTGAGGGTTTAACTTGTCACAATTTACTTTCAAGTGCTATTATGTTATTTCATAAACAATATAGGAACTTTGGAAAAATTTACTTTTCTTTCCTCAGAATGATTAACTTCAATTTCACCTCTGCTGATTTTTGTGCCATATTTTCATATATTTCAGGTTTACATATGCTGTAAACCACAAACTACATTTTAATTTTTGTTTAAAAATCCAATGATCCGTTAAAGAGATTAAATGAAATAACCTACTATATTTACCCATGTACTTTTCACTGTAGTTCTTAATTACTTTGATTAAATCCATATTTCCATCTGGTATAATTTCCTTTCTGCCTGAAATTTCTTATACTATAGGTCTGCTTGGGACAAAATACTTCAAATTTTGTATGTCCAAAAAAGTATATTTTTTAAATTTTTCGAAAGCAAAAAGTATTTTTGCTTGGTATAGATTTCTAGGTTGACCGTGTTTTGTTTGCTTTTTGTTTCAGGTGTAAATAGTTTTGAACGTTGTTCTCGGGCATAGTTAAATTACTTGAAAACAGTTTGTTCTTGCCAGATTTTGCTTTTAGGATTTTTTTCTGGAAAGATCAGAGCTGTGTTCAGTGTTTGATCTTAGTCTGAGTCAAGGAATCCTGGATGGGTGGAACATAGAGGGCAGTTAATCTTCTGATACAATGGGTAAACTGTACCACAGGATGGCATGATATGGTATGTTGGAATTCAGAGTTTCTAACAATGGCTAATTGATCACTGGACCTCAGAAAATGAAATAGCCTAATAGAGGCTGCGTGATATACAGGAGGGAGGGGATTTTCTGGATCTGCCTGGTAAAAACATAAATCAATATCATAAGGAATCACAAAGCCTTATCTACTGTTCAGACTCATAGCAATTCATCACTGCAGAACTGTTTAGCTGAGGAAGGAATATTCTTGAGCAGAGACCCTATAACTAATTCATGAGTATATGATAAAACTCAAAACTACCCCTATTCTTTCCCAAAAGGGACCTGCAGCCATTTTCCTGAACGAATATCAACAAGGGTAGAAGAAAAACTTCCAGGTATTTTTAGATACTAGGATATTAATTAGCGTATTAAAGTTATAATCATATTAAATCATTTTTACATTCACTCAGTATGAAAGGAATGTCATATAACAGATTTTTATAGTGAAATGATATATAGTTACATTCATTGCAAATCTTTCTAAGTCATAAACTTACTAAACCAATAAATCCACGTGATAAGCCATTCAAATGGGAAATCTTTACAATTTGTTTTTCCTTCTGAGAATTCCATACTTGGATGTTTATATTCATTGCTCCTTGAAATAAGAGTGATTTTCCCATCCCAGATTTCAGTTTGAGAAAATGAAAATAAACATAGACATTCTCATGGCTTTACCAAGTGTAAAAAGTAAACCCTTTTATTAGAACTCAAATAATAGATACACATTGTATTTTCAAATATTTCTGGGTCTATAATAGTGTAGGGGCACCCTTAGTTTTTAGCAATTAGATAGAAGAAGAACCTCTTCTGAAGTGTGTTTGCAAACATCTGCATCCCTCTGGTTGTAAAACCACATCTGCTTCTCCCCAAAGCATTATTAAGAAAATATCCACTTGTCTGCTGAGGTCCTCAGAGCCGAGGATGCTGCCAGAACGCTGAGTGCACAGAGCTAATTTCTGTCGAGTACAGCACAGTGGCCACTTTAGAAAGCAGCTACTGTTGGAAGAAGAATGCCTGCCTTACTTATTTTGTTACAGACTCAGTACTCATAAAACCTGGGTCCAAAAAAAAAAAAAAATTAACAATTGAGTCTTTCCCTTAATTAGTCCAGTGTTGTATAAATAGGCTACAAATAGCTTTTCTGTAGTTATTTGTGGGTAGGTTGGAGCAAACATTTTAAAGGCTGGTTAAGAGCTTTAGTTTTTTTCCATCTTGAATGATCCTGAATTATCTGGGAACGCCAATATAATCACAGTGTCCTTATAAGAGGAAGGCTGGGGGATCCGGGTCAAAGAGGAGATGTGACTTGTAAGAGAACATATTCACAGGCGTTTGCAATTAGGATGTGGACATCTTCGGGATGCATTTTGCTGTCTACCACATCATGGGATCTAGAAATTCTATGCATAGTTATATATCCACCAAAATGCTTGCATACATGTACTGGAAGAGATACTTTTTAAATGCATGGTGCAGTGTTATCTATAGCCACTCCCAAATGGGAGGATGGTCCAACCACCATAGAATAGATGAATAAATTGTGTTCTGTGTAATTCAAGACAGCAATGAAAATGCACAAACCAATGTTATAGGCACCAACATGGATTCATCTCACAAACATGATATTGAGCGAAGGAATCAAATGCCTAAGATTACGTGGGAAATGGCTCAGAGTGAACTTTGAGGTTCCCAGAAGGGTGCACTTCCGTGACGTAGGCTGTGGTTACATGGCTCTTTGGTTTGGTTTTTTTTTAAATAAATAAATGAGCAATAGTGATACGTTTTGTGTGGTTTCCTGCATACATGATATACTTTAAAAAGTTTGAAAGTACTTAAATAGATCATTAATGGTGCACACCCTTATAAATGAATCATTCCTTTGAACATTATGAAGAAGCAAACTTTTGGGGCAATTATATGGTCCACAGCAAAGAATATCATCTTTCCCCAATAACAGAAGTTTGTACATACATGTACTTTCTTAGCTCCTTATCTATCTATCTATAGCTATGTATCTATCTATCTACTTACCTACCTACCTACCTACCTTTTATCTCATGTATCATCTGTATCTATCATCTCTCTCTAAATCATTTATCAATCTATCATCTATGATCTATAATCTAATCTATCATTTATCCAAATTTGTCATCTGTCTATATCTGTCTGTCTATAAACAGACAGCTAGCTATCTGTTTTTCTTCTCCAACTACGTGGCTTGGCTTTTCACTTTTTTTTTTTTGTAAATTTATTTCTTTTATTTATCTATTTTTGTCTGCGTTATGTCTTCATTGCTGCACGTGGGCTTTCTTTAGTTGCGGCGAGTGGGGGCTACTCGTCATTGCGGTGCTAGGCTTCTGATTGCAGTGGCTTCTCTTGTTGCAGAGCATGGGCTCTAGGTGCATGGGCTTCAGTAGTTGTGGCATGTGAGCTCAGTAGTTGTGGCTTGCGGGCTGTAGAGCACAGGCTCCGTAGTTGTGGTACATGGGCTCAGTTGCTCCGTGGCATGTGGGATCTTCCTGGACCAGGGCTTGAACCCGTGTCCCCTGCATTGGCAGGTGCATCCTTAACCACTGCACCACCAGGGAAGTACCTAGACGTTTAATGATGACCATTTTGACCAATGTGAGGTGGTACCTCATTGGAATTTTGATTTGCATTTCTCTAATAATTAGCGATATTGAGCATCTTTTCATGTGCCTATTGACCATTTGTATTTCTCCTTTGGAGAAATGGAAGACACGCATCTGAACATCCATACAGCTAATGATTAGGAGAAATATATGCTCATATTATAAATCACACTAGGAAAAGAGGCAGCAAATACAGTTATGAAAGTGATACTGAAAGTGGTTTTCATAAAGCCAGCCAAACATAATATGAATGTACATAGGTTCCTATTGGATACTATGTTGTAAAAATATACATATATTATTACCGAAATATCATTAATAAAAAGTACTATGTGTTCACATGAGCTAGGTAGGAGGATAAATTGGGAATTTTGTGCCATGCAGGTAGGAAATATTGCTTAGGAGAACAAGGAATTAGGTATATGTTTATTTCAAAATATCAAATATTTGCAATGAAACCTTTATGAAACATAGAAAAGTGTCCATCAGAGAATAAAATGATGAGTGGTACCACTAACTGTAATGCAAACTGCTCTGCATATTTTGTTGTCGTACAGTCTTCCTCTGAAAATTGTTTTACAGAGTAGACTTCGTAGTCAAAGAGATGTGTCCGTGGTTCCAGTGAAGGATTTTGTTCTGGTGGATAGATGAGAAACACTTTGGAATACATGGGCGTGCAGGGCACAGAAGGGAGGGAAGACGTTTTGTTAGGGTCTAAACGTTTCCCCAGGAGCCAGCCAAGGGAGCAAAGGTTGGATGAGAGGAGCTAAAGAACCATGTGAAGTTGGAAAATTTTATAAATCTTCATGAAATCGATGGTAATTTGACAGATTGATCAAAGGCGCCAGGGGAGGTGGCAGGATCCCAAGTGGAAAGGCAGTTTTTCAATCGAGGGAGCCTGGCATGAAGGCATATGGTCTTCTGGACTAGAGCAAGGTATAGAAGGCACAGAGTCTCTTCCCATATGAAAGAACATATGGGTGCGAAGCAGACACTCTCAACCTTGACACTATTGATATTTGGCGCAGGGCAGTTCTTTGTGGTGGCTATGGGCTGCCCTGTGCACTTTCGGACTTTTGGGGACACCTCTGGTTCTACCTACCAGCTGTCAGTAGTGCTCCCATAACTAAAAATGTCCCCAGTTCTTGTCAAATCTCCCCTGGGGTACCCAATGCCACCATCTTATCTCCCCCTCTCACCCCGCAAAGAAACACTCATTTATGCCATAGCCACCTCTCTGGGTGAGACATAGTAGATGAGTTCCTGGAGGGTCCTCCCCAAATACTTGAGACTGAATAACACCCCGGTACTTTCCCTCCCAACCTTTGGGGCTAGCAGTTTACATTCAGATGCCAGCGCTGTCCATCACTGGTTTTCTTAGAATCCAGCACTAGAATCTGGAGGTGAGTTTACTTTCATGAAATGACTACATACATAAAGTTACGGAACATTTCTCATTCCAGAGTTCGGTCATTCAGCTCTACACCTGTGCAGATGGAAAGTTCACACCCGCTGGGAATTTGAGGTACCCAGGAGAGTCCAGAAAATAGCCACACTGTGCTTCTCCACAGGACTCTTGCCCGTGTGGGTTTTTTTTTTTTTCTTTTTTTGGCCACGTTAACATTTTTAAATTGAAGTATAGTTCATTTACAGTGTTGTGTTAGTTTCAAGTGTACACAACAAAGTGATTCAGTTATCCATATTTTTTTCATATTCTTTTCCCTTATAGGTTATTACAAAATATTGAGTAGAGTTCCCTGTGTTCCCTGTGTTACTTATCAACAAGTAAGACCTTGTTGGCTATCTATTTTATATGTATTAGTGTACCCGTTAATCCCAAACTCCCAATTTATCTCTCCTCCCCCAACCCCGCACCAACTACAGATGTAGAAAACAAACTTACGGATACCAAAGGGGATCACCCCTATGATTTTAAGCCAGTTTGCAAGGAGCATGGCAGAGTTTTTCTAGCTGAGACGATACTTCCATGAAGTGACAGGCATCCATTCAGAACATCTTGGGTGTCAGTTCTATTCAAAGCCTTCCTGAACTACCAATAGATCCTCTATCAGATGGCTGATCTATGAGAATGACCTCAGGGTTTCGTTTCATTGTGGGTGGTTTTCTTTTAATCCCCTAGCTGATGACAGGCAATTATGTCAATGACATAATCAGAGGATACAACTGGTTGCATAGAATGTTTATTTCTCAATATCTCCAGGACAAGCTAGTCAACATTCTCAAAATGTTTCCTTTAGAGACCTACTGTTTAGGAATTTGAAACTTACTTACAGTCAAGTATTCATCTAT
The DNA here is from genome assembly GCF_949774975.1 of Lagenorhynchus albirostris. Taxonomy (NCBI): domain Eukaryota; kingdom Metazoa; phylum Chordata; class Mammalia; order Artiodactyla; family Delphinidae; genus Lagenorhynchus; species Lagenorhynchus albirostris. The sequence goes on from NC_083116.1 coordinate 128,988,996, forward strand.
TGAAATGGAGATAGTCTTACAAAGGGTAGTTCTACTGAAATCTTATTCCCAGTATCTTAGCTGGAATTAGGAAACTAAATTGGAATTAGGGAAACAAAAGTGACAAACATGAATGGTCTCACAATGTCTCTGAAATTGACCCTATACACTACAGAAAATGGAAACTGACGTTGGTCAATATCAGAATGAGAGCAACAAAATCTTTGAAATTTCAATACTGTTTGGTATCATAAAATTACTCTGCACCCAACATATGAAGACAAATGTTAAGCATTTTGATAAGAAGGATATTATTGAAACATCTGTTTCAAAAACACATTTTGTGAAAGCAGAATATGCTTCTTTGGAGATGTTTTGCATGAATGTGGGGTTTATTTTTAGCTCCCTCAAGGACAGCTGCCAGCTTATGACTGAGAACCTGCAAGTTGATGGGTCAGTGCATCTTAAAAAAATATTACGTTACTATGGGAATTTGTATGCGGAGTGAATTTTGAACAGATTACACCCAGCAAATAAACAGAGATGAATACAGTGTTTCATATATCTTTTAGATCAGTTCACAGTATTTCTCTACACATCATTGGTGTATGATAAAACAGAATTGTTTGGGACTCAAAGACTTCCAGGTTACATAAATCCAATTAAAGAGCTAAATATTCAGACTGCATTCCTTCGTTGGGGAGAGAAAAACAAAACGCGATGCAGTGTCATGGAGGTAGAGATATTTGATCTGCATTTGGAAATGTCAAACTAGTGTTTATAATGACAGGAACATAGTCAGATTTGTATTAAAATAGTTCAACCTTGGGTTAATAGGACTATATTAACTCTACCATCAATGATGCAGCAAAGTATTGATTCATGATTTACACACACATCAAAGTAGGGGTTTAAATGCACAGTAAAGATATCCAAGAGGGGTGATCTGTTTACACCTTATAGTGACCCCCACAGCTTCCTCTTCATTCTAGAAGACTCCAGTCTAAGACCAGTCCCTGTTCTGTGCTTCGTGATGTGACAGGGTCTCATGTCCTACAGAGTGCAATAAAGAAATAAATGAGTTCCACACTTCATAGACATTACTCTTGAAAAATAACGGTCTCATTTATCTCCCCCATCCCCCTCACTATCCCCCTTGGCAACCACAAGTCTGTTCTCTATGTCTCTGAGTCTGTTTCTGTTTCATAGATAAGTTCACATGTGTCATATTTTAGATTCTACATATAAGTGCTATTATATGATATTTGTCATTCTCTGACTTACTTCACTCAGTATGATCATCTCTAGGTCCATCCATGTTGCTGCAAATGGCATTATTTCACTCTTTTTTATGGCTGAGTAGTATTCCATTGTGTATATGTACTACCTCTTCTTTATCCAGTCATCTGTTGATGGACACTTAGGTTGGTTCCATGTCTTAGCTATTGTAAATAGTCCTTCTATGAACATTGGGGTGCGTGTATCTTTTCGAATTGTAGTTTTGTCTGGAATATGGCCAGGAGTGAGATTGCTGGATCATAGGTAGCTCTATTTGTAGTTTTTTAAGGAACCTCCATAGTGTTCTCCATAGTGGCTGTACCAATTTACACTCCTACCAACCGTGTAGGAGGGTTCCTCTTTCTCCACACCCTCTCCAGCATTTGTTATTTGTAGACTTTTTAATGATGGCCGTTCTGACTGGTGTGAGGTGATACCTCACTGTAGTTTTGATTTGCATTTCTCTAATAATCGGTGATGTTGAGCATCTTTTCATGTGCCTGTTGGCCATCTGTATGTCTTCTTTGGAGAAATGTCTATGTAGGTCTTCTGCCCGTTTTTTGCTTGGGTTGTTTGTTTTTTTTGTTGTTGAGTTGTGTGAGCTGAAGAATCTTTAATAGCATGTGTAATTGTTAAAAACTCGAAACAGGGGCTTCCCTGGTGGCGCAGCGGTTGGGAGTCCACCCGCAAAAAAAAAAAAAAAACTCAAAACAGTCCAGACGTCCATTAACAGTGGAATGTGTAAATACATGGCGGCTCTTCCTGTAAGGGAATCTCTGAAGGATGAAAATGAATAACCTCCTGCTACACATAGATCTACATCACAGCTGAGTGTCGCCAACAAAAGGCTGAGCGGAGGAAGCCACGGTTAAAGAGAACTTGAGGAATCAGTCCTTTGGTGTTAAATCTCAGAAAAAAAAAAAGTTGCCTTTTGGAAGAGAGTAGACATCTCTATGGGGACTCAGCAGGAAGTAGGCTTCTGAAGTCCTGCTAAGGTTCTGTTCCTTGATTTGGTGGTAGTCGTATCTGATAAACTCATGGAGAACATACGTTTTGTGCATTTCCTCGCATATAAATTATATTCTTTAATATACATCTTATTAAAACATATGACACTTGGATTTCAATTATCTAAAAGAAAAATAAACCAACTCTGTGTGTGTGTGTCTGTGTGTCTGTGTGTGTGTGTGTGTGTGTGGCTTTGCACAGCTGGAAAAAAAAACTATATTCAGCACAATGTTAAAGATATCTCTGGGAGTGTATGTGCACTTTACGTTTTACAATTTTTAAAGTTTTCTAAACTACATGTGTCACTTTATAACTATTAAAGTTTTAAGGAAAAAGAGTTGCAATGAGATAGCAAATAAAACCAGCGGATTTTTGACAGCATTGTCTAATAAACTGTTTTGAAGTTGTGCCACTAGAACAGCTTAGTTTAGTGACAGCTCTGAGTCCTGTTCTGCCAACGAAAGTCTTTGGTTGTATGCACTGTATTCCCAATGCAGTGTAGTGCTTATTTATTGTATACGTAGTAGTTTGTACCTCTTAATTCCCTCCCCCTATCTTGCCCCCTCTCCTTCCCTCTCCCCACTGGTAACTACTAGTTTGTCCTCTATATCTGTGAATCTGTTTCTGTTTTGCATATACATTCAGTTTATTTTTCAGATTCCACATATAAGTGATATTATACGGTATTTGTCTTTCTGACTTATTTCACTAAGCATGATATTCTCTAGGTCCATCCACGTTGCTGCAAATGATAGAATTCCAGTCTTTTTTTATATATATATCAGTCTTCTTTATCTTTCCTCAATTTAGAAAGTTCTCATTTTTCCTCAAATACATTTTATATCTAAACCAACTCCAATACACTAAGTCCTTTTTAATCTCTCTCATTGTAACTACATAAAATATTAAAAATAAACTGCAGGCATCAACAACGTTAATTGATTTGTCTGAACTCACTTTAAAACTATATATAAAGTTGATTGCTTTTAGATTCTGTTTATTTGTCAATGAGGTGAAGTTTTCCTATCCTGAAAAAACTTTTTTTTTTCCCAGGGGCTTTCACTTAAAAATTCGAATGCATAAAATTTGAGGTAATAATTCATGATTTGGCTTGTGGGTACAGGTAACTATTCACCATGATGTATTTACCTTAAAACGAGGGTCATAATAATAGACTTGAGGGCAAAACACTCAGTTCACAGGGGAAGTAATGTTCCGGCAGATGTTTAAATAATGTTGTTGCCTTCCAAGGGAAACAAGAGAAGTCCGTAGGTGAATGCATCTGTAATGCGTTAATCTTGCAATGGGCATTAATCCTTCAACAGTGCATGTTCCTGCAGCTTTGTGTGATCAAAACAAAGTGACAGTGAGGGAAACCACCCACCGTCAAGCCTGAAGCAGGCATCTGCAAACATATGTCAGAACCCCTAATGGCAAATGGCAGGGTGAAGGCTCACATCATAGGCACAGATTGAATCATTTTTACAGACCCCTGACGTGCTGGAATGTGGACCCAGTCCACATCTCTGTGCAGTGCCCTTCTCTAGAAACTGCCCACTTAGATGGACATCTTTTTGTTGAGATGACTTCACCTTATTCTTATGTCTAAAACTGTAGAGAAATATGTTACTGGGCTTTAGGGAGGGAGCTGTAAAAATAAATAGCCCAAAAGTCCTATTTTAAAGTCCTGTTTTCACACATGAGTTTCAGGCAATAAGGATATGGTGAGTAGCATAGTCCTGGCAGCCATAAGCCTACATCGTAACAGACTTCCCATCCACCCTGTAGAATCCAAAACTGGAATATAATAGTTACCCTATGAACATGTTCTGCATGTGTGTCAGCCAGTGCATCCAGTATCTTTAAATTAATTTTTTTTGCATATTTTAATTTCTGTTTCTAAATTTTATTGAAGTAGAATTGAATGACAGAGTTGTGTTAATTTCTGCTGTACAGCAAAGTGACTCAGTTATACGTATATATACATTCTTTTTCATATTCTTTTCCGTGACGGTTTGTCACAGGATATTGAATATAGCTCCCTGTGCTCTACAGTATTGTTTATCCATATTACATTTACATTAATTTTTGAAGAGATGATAGATTTACCAGTGTGAATATCGTGATGTATTCAGTAGCCAAGAGCCTTTACATATGCACATGAAGATTTACACGTTACTTGGAGGGGAAAAAAAAATTCCATTAGGATTTAGTTAACAGATTGAGGGCCAGAATGAATCATTTTTTGTGCATAAGGGTAAAAATAACAACAGGATGATGGAAGTGGGAACTCTTACCATGAAAGAGAATGGCAACAAAAAAGATCTGCCTCCGTAAAGTCTGCAGAGTATTTTATGGACTTTTTAGCTAGAATTTATAAAAATGAAATACTTTAAAACATTGGAGTATAGTTGATTTGCAATGTTGTGTTAGTTTCTGCTGTACAGCAAAGTTATACATACATATACATCTATGTATATGTATACATGCATATATACATACATATACAGTTATACGTATATACATACATACACATCTATTTTTCTCCGATTTTTTTCCCTTATAGGTTATGACAAAATATTGAGTATATTCCCTGTGCTATATAGTAGGTCCTTGTTGTTTATCTATTTTGTATATAGTTGTGTGTATCTGTTAATCCCAAACTCCTAATTTATCCCTCCCCCTTCCTCTTTGGTAACCATAAGTTGCACAGCAAAGTTTGTTTCTATGTCTGAGTCTGTTTCTGTTTTGTAGATAAGTTCATTTGTGTCATATTTTAGATTCCACATATAAGCTATAGCATGTGGTATTTGTCTTTCTCTGTCTGGCTTATTTCACTTAGTATGATCATCTCTAGGTCCATCCATGTTGCTGCAAATGGCATTATTTTGTTCTTTTTCTATGGCTGAGTAATATTCCATTGTATATAGGTACCGCATTTTCTTTATCCATTCATCTGTTGATGGACGCTTAGGTTGCTTCCATGTCTTGGCTATTGTAAATAGTGCTGCAATGGACATTGGGGTTCATGTATCTTTTCAAATTGTAGTTTTCATCTTTTCTGGATATATGCCCAGGAAAAATATTCACTTTTAAGTGAAATAGTCCTCTACTTATTGCATCCCCTAAAAGTTTCTAGCTCTAGGTTTGTGGGATAATCATTAATCTTTATCCAACTCAGTTTGCTTCTGTCAAATGGGAATAATCATATCAGCCTCAGAATTGTTGAAGAAATGTAAATAAAATAAAGTATGTCAAACAGAGGGCAGAACTTGACCCAGGAAGCAATTACTGTGTGGGACTTATTGTCATTATTATTACTCCAGGTAATCTAATCTGTCCTACCATTGTGTCAAAAGGAATGCGAGGGAGGAGAAAAGCATTAGAACAAGATTAATAATTTTGATTACGTTCCTGCCGTTAACTAATTGTTTGCTCAGTGATCTTGAATCAGTTTTCCAGTTCCTCTGGGTCTCAACTGAGGATTTTTCTTGTTCTATAAAATGAAACCGTCCTACGAACTTACCTTCACCATTTGTGTAAGCTGTAATGTTACAAGTTTTTATTATGTTTGTTCTCCAACGAGAAAAGCCTCACCTGGGCACTGGAGGCTGCTTAATTGGAGTCATAACCAATTAGCTTCTTGTTCCTGAAAGACACGATGCCCTTTGGCTGTATTTTCACTCTGGCTCCTTTGGTGAAGTCATGGTAACATTTTAAAGAAAAAAAAAAGAACACTGTTGACCCTGGTTAATGTTCCTTTTCTTCATTACTTTTATGACTTCTTTATCTTTTTTTTTTTTTTTTTGAAGAGGAAGCATGGAAGAGAGGACTTCACTAAACACGGTCATGTAGTGAATGTCGATGTCAGGAAAGGCTTGTCAAGTTGGTGAATCTCATTAGAATGCCAGGCAGGAGACCTTAATTAAATACGATTAGGAACAAGAATTCAGTATCAAGGAAAGTTCAGGATGTCAGAATCAAAACAGCCAACAAGAGCTGTAACGCAAAGCGCATAGGCTTAGCATTTTTAGCTGGAGACGTTGAAAAACATGTATTTCAAAAAAAACTCATGGCATAAAAAAACATGATTGAAATTTTGGGTTACATCAATTAAAATAATAGGCTAAGTGTGTTGTGGGTTTTTTTTTGACATGTATATATAATGTACACGTAGCTGAATCTATAGCTAGGCGTGAAAATTGGTCTCTGCAGTTCAAGGAAATATACATTCTTTGCAAAACCGAATTTCTTAAAAATTTTTAAAACTAGGTTTTCAGTAGGCAACACAGAAAAATAATTACCCCTCCCACAAAAGGTTCTTACCATCCATGTTCTGCCAGAAACAGTAGACGTTTTTATCTGTCGTGAATCGTTTCACCATGATAATAAAAATGAAAGCTGATGTGTGTTCAGCAAACAGTATCTCTAAGAACACGCTTCTAAAACTTGTCTTTTCTTATTTAAAACACTTACTGGAAAATGGCCCCATACGGATGTATAAATGCATTTGGATATGTGTATGTGTATAAAGCAGTGGAGACAGAATTAGAAGACGTGTGAGGACAGAGGGAAGGACAGAAAGAAGAGTACTTGGATTGGTCAGAATGAAAGAATGCCAAAGAGAATGATGTCAAGTACAATCTTTTTGATACATTTTATTCAGAACCACTTAACCAAGGTCTAATGCCCAGCTGCGGACTACTGTGTTTTAATTTAATTTCGTGTAGTTTAGATCTTGGCGCCTAAAAGCAGAAGGTCATTTTAATCTCACCTTTTTCATCTTTGTGTTGTCTTGACGTCATTAAGAACCTCCCAGGACTTGCTTCTCTGTCCCCCCACCACCAACCCCTGGCCAAATAAAACCCCCAAACACCAAAGCATTTTTACGTCAAAGTTGTCCGATTATACTGTTCGCCTTAGGGATCCAATTTCCCTCTTATAGCAATTACTAGGTTTTTAAAATTCCCTCCCTCAAGAGGATGGATACCTAAAGCGATCAAACAGAAAAGTATCATCTGCTATAAAGAAGTTTTGCAGACAATAGAATTTCTTATCACCATATAAACAAACACTGCTTCTATAAGCATATGCTCAGACATGGAAATAGTCTCGTTATATACACCCCAATGGCGTAATGCTATTTGCCAAAGTGGCATTCAGTATTCCATATATGTTCACTACCAGTTATGCACCCACGTATATTTACATGTACATATAGATATATGTGGTATAGGTATGTAGAGATCTATTCAAAGATATACATAGATATTTGCATACATGTGTATGAGAAACTTCCACGTGCCACGTTCTGGAATTTGCAAAAGAAATCAAGAATATTTGTTGCAAATCACAATTAGTTCATTCTGACAAAACATCAAGGAGAAAATAAGCCAAACTTCACCTGAAGAAGACATATTGTATTTCTTTTATGAGCTATGTAAGTGACTGGAGCATTTAAAAAAATCCTTAAGATGCTAAGCGCCATGATGGTTCTTTCTTTCAGTCTACCGATGGAGGCTTACTATGTGTGTGTGCCTTTTGTTCCAAAACCTTATCGTGAAAGCAACTACAAGAGCATGAATAAGTATATATACTAATGAGAATTATTTGTCAATTTGATTTTGCACGCAAAGTTCTTTTTCTAGAATTAAGTTGCTGGAAAAGAATACTGCAGGTAAACTTTAAAGACATTGTGCAGATAAGTGGATTACAATTTCTATTTCCTTCTGTGACTGACATAGGCAGGGGCCATTGTATTCCCCACGGAGACATAACATGCAGGAAAAGCAAACTACAGAACCAAGAACGCATCACCCAGGAGATGAAGCTGAATCCTTATGGCTGTTTACTCACATGTGACAGTTGTTTATTCTTCCCTTTTAAATTGATTTCTGTTTATCCCTAGACGGTGTCATATAATATTTATAAGAAAGAATCACAAAAGAAAGGAGAGTGCTTTTGAGTTAGACTAATCAGGTGCTTGCTTTAGTTGTTTAGATGAAGTGATGTTATTTAAATGCTGATTTCCATTTCTGTAATTTCGTAAACATTCCTTCTCCCCAAGATTTATGCACAAACACTCGTCTCATGCACATGCAAGCACACACAGGCACACACAGCAGAGCACTATGGACTGGGAAGTTCATGCGTGAATGTTTACATGTGTAGCTAGAAAGAAAGATACATTGATTGATCTCGACCTGTAATACATTTTTGCTATCCAATTCATTCATTATTTGACTCTGCTAAGAATTCATCAGTGTTTTACTCTCAAGTTCGAATTGTCTTTGCAATCCCTTAAATTTGGAAAATTGACATGATGATTTGAATAACTCCAAACCCTGAATTATATTTTATCTGAATTGCTTAGGTAATTTGATTAAAATAATAAGGAAGAGAGGGTAGAAAATTGCTTTTAGTTTCAATGCTTCCAAATGCTGGGATACATAAAGTTAAATTCAGAACTGTCAGTCATATATTTCTATGAAACCGTGGAAACAGGAAATCTGTTCCTTTGTGGCAATTATATGCTTGTTTTTCATTACCAATTTGAGCAAATCAAGATGTAGTCATTTCAACTCCAAGGGTAAGGCTACACGCAATTCTCACCCAGCTGTTTCTGGTGCTTTATACAGCATTCATACTAATGAATTCTGATAAGCAGAATGATTATCTTTATATACACTGGCATTCAATTAATAATGGAAAAAACTGAGTTTTAAGTTGTGCAAGGGGGCACCCACCAAAATTCTGCAGACATCAATCTCATGAATTTCAGATAACTCTGAGGAAGAGAGTCCTGTGAGAATAATACTGTTTATTGCATCCATTCAATCTGTTAGTTGTGATACATCTTCAGGATACACCAGTAAACATTCCAGAGAGTGCTATGGTCAATGTGGACTAGGTATTCCTTCACAGAGTGAAAGCAATATTATGTTTGAAAGATAATCTCACACCATATTTAGAAGAAAGACACCCAGGGCAATGAAACGTACGATGTTGTTCAAAAATACCATCTGGGGGTTTCCCTGGCTGTCCAGTGGTTGAGACTCTGTGCTTCCACTGCAGGAGGTGCGGGTTCAATCCCTGGTTGGGGAACTAACATCCCATATGCCGAGCGGCGAAAAAAAAGAAAAAAAAATTCTTCAACTGAATAAAAATGAAAATACAACATATCAACTTAAAAATTATAATAAAAAATACCATCTGTATTTTATGATTCAAGGTAGTATCTGACTAGAAAAACCTAAGTCGTCTTCTCACAACTTCAAATGGAACATTTTGAATGATTATTAAACATGGGAAACAGGTAGACAATGAAGGAAATCACTGGCGATGGCCTCTCAGAATTCTGCAAACTTCTCCACACATCCCAATATGAGATGTGAACGAAGGGGCATGAGTAACCCGGGGACCAGAGAGACATCATCCCTTAGATTGTCTTGACTTCTAGCTTATCGACTGGTCTCTGAATCCCAAGGTCAAATAAAAAGCCAAGGGTTGGTTTGTATTCCCTTCTTGCAATTGCTTCCTGTGTATATCTTCTCTTTTAGAGCAGTTAGAAACATGGAGAACACCTGGATATGCCCAGAGGTTCCATGAGACAATGTCTATAATTTCCTGTCTCTCAGCTTCTTCCTCTTTCTTCTCTATGCTTGGAATACTTCCTGAACAAGTCATTTGCCCAGGAGTCTTGGCCTCGGGATATGCTTTTGGAGAACTTGAACAAATTAAGTCATTTTCTAAGCAGAAGAAAATCCTAAGTATCTGCCCACAGCTGACAGTCATGTAATTCAAAAGAAAAATACAAATGACTTCCTGACTGATTATTGAAGCATTATTTGGTGTTATTTCACCTTGTTTTGTTTTCAGTCATTTACATGAGTTTTGCTAGAAAATGGTGCAGTAACACCTAATCCTCAAATTTTAGGGACTTAGTCAATGATGGGCTATACTTTACTCATGTTGTGTGGTAGGGTATGTGAAGCAAACACCACCTGGAACGTGCCTTTCTTATTTCTGACGGAAGGATCATGAAACTGGCTAAGACCCACAGCAGGTCAAAAGCTTCTGGTTGTAGCTCAAGGAGGACCCTCTGCTCAAACATTATTGGCCAAAGAAGATGCATGGAGCAGATTGAAAATGCTCTAGGATATTGTCGATTAGAAATGTGTTTGTTTGCTATTTTAAGGATGTTGGAATAAATCCTGTAGAGAGTAGAGTCGAAGCATCACTTTGCAGAGAGGGGAAATGGCTATTACAAAGAGAGACACACAACCAACTTGAACGGCTCAAATGTGAGAGAAGTTTGTCCTGTCCATAACAGGGTGGGTACGAGTGGTCAGGATCAGCCAGGGTTTTCCATTGTGTGTCCCTGCAATTGTCTGATGGGGGGGTTATCATCTACAAGGATGAAGCTGCATGCCCATCATACGGGAAAGGGAAAAACAGAGTCAAAGGAAAGCAAATTTACTTTGACTAAGAGGAATACTCTTGACAACCCTCAAAAAAAATCAGCTTCTTTAACAATGACAACAAAATACACAAAGGACCTCTGCTCTCCACCTCTGGGTCACGCATGGAGTGTGAGTCATCACTTGAGTGTATGAACCAGCTCTGAAGAGATTCAAGAGGAACGGGCAGAATACAGCATCCAGTATCTTCATAGTCATATTCTGAGGAAATCCCAACACATCTGAGATCATCATGGGCCACCATAATGTCTAGGTCAGACATATTACCAAGCGATGACTCAGACTCATTTTGACAGAAGAGGAAATGGGAGTATCCTGTGAATGGATTGTCTTCAATCCATTTTGTGGATGTTTTGTGGGACGTGACAGCTAAGGTTTGAAGGATGAGCGCCAGGGTTTTATGAGTCTGTGAATAAGTGAAGGCTCTTTATTCACTTACACAATATTCAGTCTTTTAACAAATAGTCATTGTGGTAAGTAAGCCACTGCCATTTAGAGCACTGGGATAACAGTGGTAAGAAAAAGATATGTATTTGTAAATATATATATATATAAATAACTAAATAAAATGTCAGCCCCGTCATGGAGCTTTTAGTCTGGGTCCCCTACTCTTCTTTTATTTTTTTTAAATAAAGTAATTTATTTTATTTTTGGCTGCATTGGGTCTTTGTTGCTGCACGCGGGCTTTCTCTAGTTGCAGTGAGCGGGGGCTCCTCTTCATTGTGCTGCCCGGGCTTCTCACTACGGTGGCTTCTCTTGTTGCAGAGCATGGGCTCTAGGCACGTGGGCTCTAGTAGTTGTGGCACGCGGGCTTCAGTAGTTGTGGCTCACGGGCTCTAGAGCGCAGGCTCAGTAGTTGTGGCGCATGGGCTTAGTTGCTCCACGGCATGTGGGATCTTCCCGGACCAGGGATCGAACCCATGACCCCTGAGTTGGCAGGCGGATTCTCAACCACTGCACCACCAGGGAAGCCCCCTGGCTCCCCTACTCTTTAAGGGTTAGGTAGCCCTCTACCTTCTGAGCATCCTTGCCTTTACGTCTTCACCTCTTTCTTGAGTACTTATTCCAAATGGGGGATTCTACTAGGTTTATTACATAGTCTTCTCCTTCAGATATTAAGATACCTTGGGGCTTCCCATATCTGCAGCCTTTGAGAGCAGAGAGTTCCTTACTGAGATGTCCCTTGTTTTCTTCCTATAACAGGAATAGTCACCAGATACACGTACGGATCTGAATTGTAGGGTTGCTTGCCTTCTGGGGTTTCTGCCGTAAGCTGTTATAAGAGGCTTTGGGGCTGGAGGTTCATGGCTCTCATACGACATTGTCAGGGACTTGCTGACTCTGTCACCGTATCCACTGCCTGGGAAGCTAGGATTCGCTCCATCACTGCTTCTTCTGTTTTCTCGTGCGTTGGGGCAAGGGTTATCTGTTGTTTGCTGGAGCTGCAGGTACCTCCTGTTGTGATGGAGCAGAGATGTTTCGAGGTGGCTGGTGGACTTGGCTTGCCTTGCAGACTGGTTAGGGATCCGTGCTAGTGGTCCAGCCATTGTCTCCACCAGATGGGCAGTTTGGTCATGTGACATTTGGGAGGAAATGAGCCCCTTGAGATGGCGGCTTGCTATTGGCGCGTCTGACCTCACAGCCAACGTGGGTGGGGACCTCGGAGCCCTTAGGTTGCATTTGTGGTATTATTTGGGGGAATAATAATTTTCCTCTGTCTGTGTCAGGAGATGTATGTTCTGGACCACTGTATCCTAGAACACTAAACTGGCTTGAAGTCACTTCTACCTTTCCATGCCGACATAGGACATCCTTCCAGAGCTGAAAGTTCTTGCACCAAATGCAGGAACCTTGAGTTTTAGTTTTGTTTGTTTGCTGTGTTTTATTGAAGTATAGTTGACTAACAACGTTGTGTTTCAGGTGTACAATGAAGTGATTCATTTATACACATATATATTTTTTTCAGATTATTTTCTCTTATAGGTTATTACAAGGTACTGAATATAGTTCCCTGTGCTATGCAGTAGGTCCTTGTTGGTTATCTATTTTATACACAGTAGTGTGTATCTGTTAATCCCAAACTTCTAATGTATCCCTCACTCTTTCCCTTTTGGGAACCACAAGTTTGTTTTCTATGTCCATGAGCCTGTTTCTGTTTTGTAAATAAGTTCATTTGTATCATTTTCGTAGATTCCACATATAAGTGATATCATATGATATTGGTCTTTCTCTGACTTAACTTCACTTAGTATGATAATCTCTAAGTCTATCCATGTTGCTGCCAATGGCATTATTTCATTCTTTTTTATGGCTGAGTAATATTCCATTGTATATATGTACCACATCTTCTTTATCCATTCATCTTCCTATGGGCACTTAGGTTGCTTCCATGTCCTGACTCTCATAAATAGTGCTGCTGTGAACATTGGGGTACGTGTGTCTTTTCTTATTATGATTTCCTCTGGATATATGCCCAGGAGTGGGATTGCTGGGTCACATGGTGGTTCTATTTTTAGTTTTTTAAGGACCCTCCATACTGTTTCCATAGTGGCTGCACCAATTTACATCGCCACCCACAGTGTAAGAGGGTTCCCTGTATTCATCAGCTATGCAGTTGTTCATAGTGATACACTACTAACACAGAGAGAACAGCCTCAATCCAGAAAACAAGTAGCAAACACTACGTGGAAACCATAGCCCTCTGCCTCTGCTACGCTCCCTCCAGAGAAATTTCCAGACTTTAAAAAACTTTTTGTGCTTTCTCCTGTACTTCCAACACTTGAGATCAAAGAATAACAAGTAGTGAATTGATGATGAAATTATCACAGTCAAACCAACCCTGAAGAAAACATAAAGATAAAAATGGGGTTGGGGGGGGAATGGTATCGAAAAGATAATGCAGACCTAGTAAATCTCAAACATGATTTTTGGAGAAAAGATAGATGTTCTCGTTAAACTACATACATACAAAAAAGGAAAAAGCCGCAAGTGAAAATTAAGAAATGACAAGTGGGAAAACAGAGATGTAACGAATTTAGTAACATGTTCAGTAGTAAGCAAACAGCACATTTACAAGAAATACCTATTATGGGATAAGAAAACTGGTTAAAATGATCCAAAATGACATAAAATCTGTAACTGCTTTTCTTGGAATAATATAAAAAATGGTTTAAAAAATGGCTTTAAACAAAAAAGAACTTCCAACAACTCAAAAGAAGTAGCTTATCCAGACGATTTTACAGGAAAAAGTACACCAAGCTTTCAAAGAAAATATTTATTCCAGTGATTTTTTTTTTAGACAGTGTTAGAACCCTGCAAAGGAGAACCTTGGAATTTTATGGAGTGAGTGTAAATGGACCCGGACACACAGCACACACACAAACATTTAACATAAACTCACCTGTGAAATTTGACTTGTTTTATCAGTTTCTGACAGTGCGGTCTTAAAATCCCAAGTGGGGTGTGAATCTCTCTCACCTCTCTCTCTTTCCTTCTTTCCCTCCCTTCAGTTGTATCCTTTTTGCTTCATATAATTTGAAGCTCTGTAAACAGGTCCATATACATATAAAATCATAATGCCTCCCTGATCACCCATCTCACCTTTTTTCCCCCCAGAAGAACCGTCTTCATCTCTGACAGTAGTCCTTGTGTTCACATGAACTTTGTAGGAGATTGGAAGAGCCACTTAGGATCTGTTGGTATGATCATGTTTTCACCTCGGTGCTTTTCAATCTGTGTCTTTAGACTTAAATGCATTTAAAAATAAACAGCGTACAGCAGGGTCTTGCTGTTTTATCAGCCTGACAATCTGTCTTTTAACTGGAGCATTTAGTCTATTTTCATACAATGTAATGTTTGATGCGGTTGCATTTCAGTGGGCCAGCTTTGACATTTATTTTCTGTTTGGTCCATCTGTTCTTTTTTTCTCTGTTACTTTTCCACATTCTTCTGTGTTTTAGTATACTGTTGGTACTTTAACTGTTTATTGGTTTTAGACATTTCTAATTTTTACGGTAGTTATTCCATTGATTACAGTATCCCTCTTAGATGCTTATTTAACTTTTAAAAAAAACTGTGTATCTGAATCACTTTGCTGTACGCTGAACCTAACATAACATTGTAAATCAACAATACTTCAATTAAAAACAAAAAAAGAAGATGTGATAGATTGGTCAGTGAAGGCTTTTAAATCAGAGTGCAGTAATGCCCGTTGGATTTTAGAAAGGGCATCTTGGTGGCCTTACAGAATACAGGAATTAGGCAAAAAGCACGAGAGGTGGCTCGTTCGTTCTAACAAATGTCCCAGATTAATGTAAGATACTAACAATAGCAGAAGCTGGGTATAGGGTAGATTGGGCTTATCTGTACTATTTTTAGTAAATCTAAAATTATTCAAAACTGAAAATAATAAAAATATTTCCTTAAAAACAGTGGTAGGAAGATACTGGGGGCAAATATCACAGAAGTCACAGGAAGAGAGAATTTAAGAGTAGGTAGAAACCACCTTTGTAAATAATTGCAGATGAATCAAGCCAGTAAGGGATGGACTTTAGGTTTTAGTAAGAAAAAGTTCATTAATGACCATTGTGAAACTGCTTAAAAGAGATTCTGAGATTTTTTTTAAAAGCAAAATATTACTAAAAAAGTAGAATTGAAAAGCAATTTTCCATCCCCTCTGTTATCAATAATATTTTATCTTATCTTATTTTATTTTATTCTTATTTCTTTTCATTTTGGGCCGTGTGGTGTGGCACGTGGGATCTTAGTTCCCCAACCAGGGATCAAACCCAGATCCCGCACCCCGTGCATTGGAAGCGTGGAGTCTTAACCCCTGGACTGCCAGGGAAGTCCCTCAATGATATTTTAAGTATTTAAATTCTTGTTGAGAGATCTAGTATAGTACCGTATTTCTGAGTTTTGAGATATTTCAAGTGACTGGTTATTAAGTTATAAAGGTATACCAAAATATAATTTTAATATAATTTTCCTTTAAAAACCATTCCCCAAAATTGAATAGTCATGGGGTTACTAAAGTTCCTTTTATCACAAAGGCTGCTTCTTTATGAATGGCTGTTAATAGCCCCATCTACCTAAATTATTTTAAATATCAGATTCCTCTAGCCTTAGTACCACCCACCTTTACCTTTGTATGATGTAATTTAAAGAAATTAGAGAATGTCAAGGTTGCCACATTAGCAGTATGTGCCTTGATCGTGAACCCAAGACTTGTGTATCTAATTTATCATTCAGTTTGTCCATGGGCAGTTAGGTGAGTATGTTAAAGCTACCTTCAGAGGCAAGGTGGGGTTTCAGCTTGCATTTTCTGACTGCAGGTAGATGAATTTCTGAGGATGGATCATGTCACAGGGGGAAGATTGGTGACTGGAGCAAGATGGTGTTTCTCCCCCAGGCTCAATTTTCAGGGGTTGTGTGTTCTCTCAAGGCTCACTTAATTTTGCCAAGGACTGGTTTCTTCACCAACCCTGAGGGCATACATAAAAACAGGTCCAACTAGTAAACGGAGTACAATGGCACTGCAATTGCTGAGGTTTGGAATTACTGTTTTTGTTGTGTTTTTCATAAACGCACACTCCCATGCGCCTCTACACCTGGCTCCAGATTCACTGCCCTCACCATCCTAGGTAACGTGGGAAGAGTAGGTACGTGGAAAACCAGTTCACGGTTATTTGTCACCAGAGTCACGTAGGGTTGAGCTGAGCCTCCCTGGGTAGATAATCCTTTGGAGAAAATGAAGTTTATCTGGACACCTCCATGGAAAGCACTTCCTATTGAAGGGGGATGGGCTTCTGTAATCTTCTTGGGCTGCTTGGGCAAGAGTTGGTCGTGTGGGTCCACATGAAGGGTGACTGCCGTGAGCCCTGCTTCTTCCTAGTTGGTCCTGCAATAACAGGTGCCTGCCTTGTTGTTAGCCAATCGCCTGGGGAATCCACAAAATTTATTTAGGAGGGATTCTTGTTGGGGACAGCTTCAATTTTTATATCACCCGTGTGGGTTAAAAACAAACCTTCCAAATACAGTAAGTCCCCCTACATATGAACCTTCAAGTTGTGAACTTTCAAAGGTGCAAATGTGCACTCGCATGTTCAGTCATGTAGGTTAGTTCATGTGTGTGGCATACACTGTCACATGTGTGCCTCCTCTACACTGTACTCTCTATAGCACCGTGTACTGTACAGTACTGTATAGAGTACAGTGGTACAGTATCTTTATTTCAAACCCAGGAGGTCCGGAAGCAAGCGTAAAAGCAGCGGTGCCGTAGCTGGTACTGCTAAGAAGTTCCAGCTGTTGTACTGGACTACTGTACTTTTCAAGGTACTGTACCGTAAGATTAAAAATGTTTATTTTTTTGTGTTTGTTTTTATGTATTATTCGTGTGAAAAGTATTATAAACCTATTACAGTACAATACTATAGATTACATTAGTGGGGCACCTAGGCTAACTTTGTTGGACTTACAAACAAATTGGACTTACGAACATGCTCCTGGAACTCATTCGTATGCAGGGGACTTACTGTATCTCTTTGGGAAAATGTCATATATCGAACCACTCATTCCGTGTGTCTCAACCTCTTTAAATCACCTGTGTAGTCACCTCGAGAGAGGTCATAATCCCAACTGTGATTTTTCTCTTTCATAAAATAGGGGAGTGTCCGGGAATGGTGCTTCCTACCCTTCTTTCCAAGACTAAATTTCACTGATTTCAATGCCTTATATAGGTCTGTAATACATCCTTTTATGTTTGGTAGGCTACCACATTTATTTCAGTTTTACTAATTTCCATGAACCACTTTGTGTCAAAACAAAGTTACTATTAGATTTTGCAGATTGGTGTTGCTATAAATCTTTCAGTTTATCTCCACTCACACACCAGACTGTAGCTTATCCGTCCAGACCTCTAAAGGTAAGCTCTTCAAACCCACAACAGTACCTTCATCAATGAAACAGGGAAGGAAGGACAAAAGGACAAAAATACCCTTTGCCTAAAACATTAAGAATTGTTTCAACAAACTATTAGGTGTAAAATAAGCTACAAAAATATACTGTACAACTCAGGGAATATAACCAGTATTTTATAATAACTGTAAATGGAGTTTACTGTTTAAAAATTGTGAGTCGCTATATTGCACACCTCTAATTTATATAATATTGTACTAGTTCTTGGGATATATGTGTAGGCTGTGTGTTTTATAGCCTGTAGAAATACTTAGAACACTTTGTTCTGATGGCAATTTTCCCTCAAGTTATTTGCAAGTATTTTGAGACTATTTGGGAATATTTCTACCCTTTTCAGGACAAGAGGAAGTCAAATAAATTGTGTCATGTATGGATGTATCAAATAATACAAGCTTGGTACCGGGACAGGTATGAATATATATACAAGCTCCAACACTATACAGTAGGGCACCCCGATTAATATCTTGCAGCCTGTGTCCATATCTATAAAAAGAAGATACTATCAAATTTTCAAAATCATCACACTAATTAAATAGGAAAGCTCTTGTGATAGCCTTAAAGAAGTAGAGATTAAACTCAGAAACACTGTTTTTCTCTATTCCTTAGCTTTAATGAAGGAATGACAATGTTTGAATCACAAAAAAAACAAAAACAAAAAGACCCCAACTATATACATATTACAAAAGATAGCAAGAATAAAGCAAGATTGGAAATAGAAAATAATGTTGAAATGTTTGCTAAAATTCTGCTTGATAAATCTCTCCCTTTTTCCTTTGGAAGGAGATGTACTTTCATTTTAGAAAATTTGGAATACGAAAGACGAAAAGAGTCAGAAACCTTACTCCTCCAAAATTCCTACCCAAATCAATGATGAAAGTCGATGAAGATAACTAATCATCTTGTTCTCTAATATAACTTTCTCTGTGCACGGGGAAATGAATAAAAACCAGGAACTATAGTCATTTATAGGAATTTCAGTAATGTTGAATTTTATTGTATTATTTATTTATTTATGGCTGCGTTGGGTCTTCGTTGCTGCGCGCGGGCTTTGTCTAGTTGCGGCGAGCGGGGGCTACTCTTCGTTGCGGTGCACGGGCTTCTCATTGCGGTGGCTTCTCTTGATGCGGAGCACGGGCTCTAGCCGTGTGGGCTTCAGTGGTTGTGGCACGTGGGCTCAGTAGTTGTGGCTCGTGGGCTCTCGAGCGCAGGCTCAGTAGTTGTGGCGCACGGCCTTAGTTACTCCGCGGCGTGTGGGATTTCCCAGACCAGGGCTCGAACCCGTGTCCCCTGCATTGGCAGGCGGAGTCTCAACCACTGCACCACCCGGGAAGCCCTGTCAACGTATTTTTAGGGAAAGAATAATGTCCCTATTTTTTTCAGGAGCTTTAGTATAAACATACAGGTAATCGAATGCCTATCAATTGCCTACCGTGCTTTACTGAGACGATGATCAGCACCTGCTTCGAAATATGAAAGCAAGGCCATTCCGTAGCGATGGCAGACGATGTGGCAGCCAGAACTTTTATCAGCTGACAGGAGAGCTCCAGAGAACCTAAAATAATATGACAAGAGACAGACTCTAATGACAATCCATTGCAAGATCACTATGTAACAAAAGAGACGATGGTATAAACAGTGGAAATACTAGAGGAGAAAAAAATAGAGAAAGCCTTGCAGCTACTACTCAGGAGTAGTTGGATAGGACACTTTCAGCAGTGAAACTGAACCTTTTATAATGGAGCAGTGGGATTTAATATATAATTGCTATCTCTGAAAGCAGTAACGTGAAAAGCAATGAATACAACCAAACACAGGAAAGAATGAGAAGATTGTAGGATGTAGCCGTAACAGCAAACGAGAGCTTTGGGAGAGTAACCCAGATACAAGATCACCAGGAGACACAATTCTGACATCTCTTGAGTAGAATGTGAAATTCTTCAAAAGTAGAAATATGTAGCCCTCATGTCTACATGACATAGTGTTTTCTGACTAGGATTAACAATGTCTGGTGTCAGAAACCCAGTCAATTCCTATCCCCAAAGAGAAGAGAAATATAGAAAAGCTAAAAATCAGATGAAGAAAACACCCTAGGGAAAAAATATTATAGGAAGAAACACCACAGTTAAAACTAACACAGTATTAAAATAAGTATAACACGTGATCCTTGGAGCAGCAAGAAGGAAAAGACAAATACATGAATTAAAAAATGAGCTTCCTGGAAAGATACTTAAAATAGGTAACTCTACTAAAGACATAAGAAACATCCCACTGTAGAAAAGATAGTTTGGAAAACACAGGAATATGAAAGAGGCATTTTGGTAAACACAGCAAAAGCAAATTTGTATAAAGTTAAAATATTTAGAAAGTAACATTTTATTCATATAATTTTAAAAACTTTTTATGGAGCAAAGAGAAACTGGGATCTCTATACTGATGATTTGTATGCTATTTCAAGGGCTGTTCAGTTATTGTAGGATATGGTCCTTTTAGGTTTTATAAATCATTGTCTTTACATTTTTAAAAATTTAGTCTACTTTTTATGTTATAGACTGAGTAGAACACAAAAAGGAGCACATTTTATTCATATATAATTTTTTTTAAACTTTTCATGGAACAAAGAGAAAAGTGGATCTCTATACAGGTGATGTGTACCATATTTCAAGGGATATTCAGTTATTGCAGAGATATGGTCCTTTTAGATTTTATAAACCATTGTCTTTATTTCTTTTTTAATTTGGATGACTTTGTATATCATAGATTGAGTAGAACACATTTTATTCATACATAATTTTTTAAACACTTCAGGGAACAAAGAGAAGCTTGAATCTCTATGCTGATGATTTGTGTCGTATTTCAAGGGATGCTCAGTTATCCCAGAGACCTGTGATATCAGTTGATGACAGAGATCAGTTATCACAGAGTATTTCCCACTTTCTTTTATCTTCGGTAGTGTTTTGCTTCATAGAAGCTAATGCTATGGTATTTGTGTGGCAAAACATGCACAATTAAAGCTTCGTGGTGGACTGTATTCTTGGTAATTAGCAGTGTCATTCTTTTCTCTCTTTTTAAATTATTTTAAAATTTATTATTGACTGCATTGGGTCTTCGTTGCTGTGCACGGGCTTTCTCTAGTTGCGGCGAGTGGAGGCTACTCTTCGTTGCGGTGTGCGGGCTTCTCATTGCAGTGGCTTCTCTTGTTGCGGAGCACGGACTCTAGGTGCACAGGCTTCAGTAGTTGTGGCACACGGCCTCAGTAGTCGTGGTTCACAGGCTCTAGAGCACAGGCTCAGTAGTTATGGTGCACGGGCTTAGTTACTCCGCTGCACGTGGGATCTTCCTGGCAGGGCTCAAACCCATGTCCCCTGCATTGGCAGGCGGATTCTTAACCACTGTGCCACCGGTGAAGCCCCCATTGTTTTCTCTTTTGATAGTGTTTTGTTTTATTTTTTCACTAAATTAACCTTCTCTCTAGATTGACAACAGAAGTGGGTTTTGGTTGGGTTTTTTTTCTTTTTTTTCTTTTTGCCACTGTTATTGGATTTTGCCCATTCTTTTGTCTCCATCATTTGAGTCCCTTTGGATTTTGCTTTTTCCTTTGGATAACATTGTGTGTGTGTGTGTGTCAATAGATAAGATTAGATGTCTTACATTGTTGGTAAGATGAATATATTCTGCCTTGAAGGATTCTATTGTCCTAACTTGTGTACGTAGATAGTTATGTTTCACGGAACCCTGTACTTTGAGTACTCTATGGAATTGCTGCTCTGAAGAAGGATGAGATTAAAGAAATTCCACATCCTTTGTCTTTTCACAGATGTCACCATCTGATTTTTGTTGATCACATTATTTTCCTAGCTGAATCTTAGTCCTATTTTAACCTAAAATGCCCAAACATATTTAATGTGTGCTGATAATATATAAATAATCTTGATCTCCATCTGTATAAAGAAATTATATAACTTATATATTTCTATGCATATTTATATATTTAGCTGAGAATACTTTCAACAAAACCCAGTTACACTTGGGTTTAGTTACATATACAAGACTGATTAACCTTTCTCTTAGTTAAACAAAAATTAAAACAAATACAAATTTTCTTCTTTTATTTTGGTCAGTTTTATAAGCCTGATGATAATACAAACTCAACACGAGTTTGGAGGAGACTGGAAGTCAGGGATTCACATATAGACTTGGAAAGAACCTTAGCTCATAAAAATTTTTGAAAGAAATTTAGAAAACTCTAAAATAAACTAAATTTATTTGGTTTTATATAACCTGAAATCAGCAGTTATAATGCCAAGGTTGTGTATATAGATGGTTATATGGGCATAAATGTGTATGTACAATGATATTATAATTTTTTTCAAATAAAAAAATAAATATTTGCACTAAACTGGAAACCATTTAATTACCCATCAGTGTAAGCTTGCCTAATTAAATAAAGGTGTATCAGGAAGTGAGATACTTGAAAGGCAAAACAATGGGATAGATTTGTATCAGTTGACATGGAACGTCTTTTTCTACCCAAATAAGGTGTCAAACAATATGGATAATTAGCTTCCATTCATGTAAAGTGGGGAAAAAAGACCTATATTTCAAAAAGTGCTATATTTTCTTATTTTAAAATTATTAATCAACGTTCACATATTATTAACCCATGTTTTTGAATGGCTTATATGAAGGCACTCGTCTATTTATCTTGTTATTATTCTGAATAAGGGGCCCAATTCTATCAGGTATGTTTGTATCTGTTTCTATGTAACTTGTACATATCTACAAACTGCCCAGTTTCTCTGAAAGTATTATCTACAAAGATAATTCTCTACTTCTATTATGTACATCAATAGAATAATTCACAAGAGAAAATGTATGTTCATGTGTGCACAATTACATGCTCAAGTTTAAAGCATCAGCATGTATCAAGAGGTTATTTTTTGAAGACCCTTGATGAACATCAACAGCTTTAAAACTGTACTTTTTGGGGCTTCCCTGGTGGTGCAGTGGTTGAGAGTCCGCCTGCTGATGCAGGGGACACGGGTTCGTGCCCCGGTCCGGGAAGATCCCACATGCCACGGAGCGGCTGGGCCTGTGAGCCATGGCCGCTGAGCCTGCGCATCCAGAGCCTGTGCTCCAGAACGGGAGAGGCCACAACAGTGAGAGGCCCGCATACCACAATCACTGAAATAAGTCTTTAGTGATATTTCCTCCTAATTTAGTTTAAATGCATCAGTCTGTTTAGCCGTCAAACCATTGATTATATTATGGTGTTACACAGCCTTGTGACATTTATGAACTGTCTAAATGACTAAGCACAGAAAATTAAAATAACAGGGACTTTGGGTGATAGATCTGCAGTGAATAATCCTATGTTAATTTTCCTCTTGTGCAATTCTGGAAAAGCCATTTAGGTTTTCCAAATTCATTTCTGATTTGCAAAATAGAGCAAGGTATCTGTTATGGGCTGAATTATCCGCCCTCCCACAAGAATTTCTGTGTTGAAGTCCTAACCCCCAGGACCTCAGAATCTGACTCTACTTGGAGATGGGGTCTTTAAAGGGGTAATTGGGATAAAATGAGATCATGTGGGTGGGTCCTAACTCAATAAGACTAATGTCCTTATGAGAAGAGGAGATTAAGACACAGACACACAGAGGGATGACCACATGAGGACACAGGGAGAAGACAGCCACTGACATGGGCAGTAAAGAGGTCTCAGGAGGAACCAGCTCTGACCATACCTTGTCCTTGAACTTCCAGCCTCCTGGTTGACTTTTAGACTTCTAGTGTGAAAACAAAATGCTTAGCTTGATTCTACAGAAGTAGAATTATTAGTAGTAATAATAATTTTCTGACATATGGCAAACAACTCATACGTTGATTTCCTTTCTTTTTATTCATTGACCTCTAAGAAGTAGGATTAGTAGGTTGAGATTTAACTCGCAGGATAATTATCTTCATAGGACTGATGCGGTAGTCTTTAGAAATGTACAATTCTCATTTTTCTTCTTTCACAAGTCACTGAACCATCCTGAGAAAAATCCCTTCTTCTCTAGACACAACAGCACACATTTATATGCGTCTCACGTGTAAATTCCATGCGCTGTGTTTAATGTTCATTTTGTGGTGTTTCCCAAGAGAGCAGCCAGAGAGACAAAGACATAAAACACATAAAAATAAAAGTCAGAGCTCGAAAGAATGTCATTTCCTCTTCTCTACTTCATGAAATATAAATATTTTCAATTATCAGTGTCCATCAGCTTTCTACCACTGACACGTTGGAAGAAAATTTACAGCTTTCTCTTTACTATGGATTTTATTTTCACATCTAATCTTGATTTAAGGGTAATCCTGTGACATTCAAATGTTGAATATGATTTCTATTTATATGAGATGGGATACATACAGGTGGGAGGAAATAGTTATCTCTGAGAGATTTTTAGATCTGCATCTAGTCAGTGGCCAATTCGTCTTCCCCCATTGGAAAGGTTAATATCCACTTTTTCTAGTCCAATACCACTGCTATCTCCTTTTCCTATTTATCTTGTGGATTATCACAAGACCCTCTGTTAGGGCTGAATCCATTTTCCCTCTCATCAGAGAATCTTCAAAGCCAAAGTTTTGCTGGACAGATGAAAATATAGGACAGTGGTAAAGTGTTCCAACTCCTATATGAACAGAAATGGACTTTGAAATCCAGTTGAACAGCATCCCTTGTGCTACTGAACTAAAAATCTTGGGTAAATAGGCATAATAATACTGTTACTGAATAGAAGTTTGTGTGCCCTACGCACAGTGAGGCCAAACAATACCAGAATGGCAGACTTCGGAGCAGGGCTGAGCAAGGAGAATGGGAAGCTTGTGCTCAAAAACCCTGAACTCTCTGATGTTTCTCAGGGAGGAGTTTTTAAAGGCAAAATTTGGGGTGAGGGCTGCAGGGTATGTGACCTTCCTCTGACTGGTTGCTGATGAGGGTGGTTCTCCAGGAATCTCGAGCTCAGCCTGAAGTTACCATCCTCCCCTCCACCCTCCCGGGTGGGGGCCATGGTTCCAGCAGAAGAACTCAGAGATATCATTATTTATATCCCTTGAGGCAGAACCAGGACCCTGCCCCAAGCCTGCCCTATTGTGTCTTGACTGTTCCTCCCTTGTCTCTGCATCCCCTCTCTTTCCTGATGAGCACCTGTTTGAATCTGCCCTTTGGAACTCAGGGAAGGTCTAGGAGGCTGAAGCCTTTATCCTGAAAATAAGAAACCGGGGACATGGAAAGGTTTTTGTGCCCAGGAGCCCCACAGGGTCCTGCTTGGTTTCAGTATTTCCTAATGCAAAGAGCTGTGTTTTTAAATGAAATCCTACTGAGGTGATACACATAAAACATATCAGGATTTCAGGAAACCCATTAGAATTTAATACTTTTTAGGTATTTTGACTATAAAACCTAATTCATTTTATTATAATTGTCTGAGCTACTCTAAATGTCCTTTCTCTTATATGTGGATTCGTTAAAATTTTCATGGCTCCCAAGGAACAAACCTTCCATTCCACTCATAATCGCATATTATAGACTCTCATCATTCATGTTCTGCAAAAAATGATCAAATCAGCTCCATAGGGTTGCCTCACCTAGATTCACTTCACCTCCACTCTTCCAGCTGAAACGGTCATGATCTTCCAAAACCCAGCTGAGACTGCTCGCTTATCCATGTAACCTTTTTCTGCCGTTTCCTTCTTTCAAGTCTCCATCTTGTACAAAATCCTTTATTCCTGTACTGACTTTGCAACACAACTGAAACCGTGCAACTCAGATTGGGACTTGGCCCTGCGGGCCAGGACTTGAACTTGGCCAAAACCCAGATTGAGACTTGAAGCTGTGGTCTTTTAACTGAGATCAGACAGCTGGTCTCAGAACTTAATGAAGCTCAGGTTCTTGACGTCTCATCACAGAAAGAATTCTGTGAGAGAAAAAGTGATAGGTAATAAGTGGATTTACTTAGAGAGAGACACACTCCACAGAAAGAAGTGTGGGCCATCTCGGAAAGCGAGAGTGGCACCAGGGTATGGGGGTTGTCAGTTTGTATAGGAGTGGGTAATTTCATAGGCTAATGAGTGGGAAGAGTATTCTAGCTACTTTGGAGAAAGGGTGGGGATTTCCAGGAATTGGGCCACCGCCCACTTGTTGACATTTTACGGTCGGCCTTGGAACTGTCATGGCACCTGTGGGCATGTCATTTAGCGTGCTGATGTGTTACAGTGAGGGTATACTGAGGCTCAAGGTCTAGTGGAAGTTGACTTGTCCGCCATCTTGGACCTATTTGGTTCAAACCATTTACATGGTGTCCTCGGGCCGTGTCATGTTTTAAAGGTGGTGCCCTGCCCCCTTCCCTCCTGTTTCACAGCCATATGTACTTCCTGCTGCTCTACTGTAATGAAGTATAAGATTTCCCAAAGGCTTTATCTTTTGACATCCACAATATGATGGGTTGTGTCACGGAACCAAACTTGGGTCCACTCACCCACGTGCAGCAAAGCCATGTACTGACTCAGGCTTGTAGTGAAGGAAAGTCCAACATGGGGCCAAGCAAGGTGAATGGGCAGCTCAAGCTCAAAAGACCCAAGCTCCTCAAAAGCTTTCAGGGAAGGGTTTTCAAAGGCAAATTAGGGGTGAGGGGTTCAGGGAGCATGACTTTCTTCTGATTGGTGGGTGGTGAGGTGACAGGGTGATGTTTCAGGAACCTTAATCGTCAACCTTTAGTTTTCAACCAGTCTGGGTTCTTTGTGCTTGTGGTCAGCATGTGGTCACCATCCTCCACTTGGGTTTGTGGGGGGAGGTGATGGTGGTGTCTTAGTTTCAGACTAACAACTCAAGTTGGAATCATACAGGGGTTGGCCTTCAGTGACTGACTTATTTCAGTTAGCATAATGCCCTCCACATTGAGCCGTGCTGTAGCCTATAGCAGAATTTCCTTCTTTTTTAAGGCTGAATAATATTCCATTGTGTATATATACCACTATATAATACAGTTGTAAAATGTTTTACAGAATGCCAGAGAATGTACGTACCTAGGAGCACAAGCTTATTTAAAAAAAAATAAACGGCAGGACTACAAAGGGAAATAAACAAATATTCTACCATGATGGAGAATGTTCACACAATTCTCCAAGCATGCAAAACATAAATAATTAAGGATACAGATAATTAAAAAAATATATGTGTCTGATTGTGTTGTAGATCCTTCAAGGAGGAACTAGGACTCTGTCTTACTGATTAACTGTTGTTCAAGCTATTGTGTTTAACTGCTTTTCCTTTCTTTCTGCATTCCCTCACTTTAGTAACTGACTGAATCTCTTTGGAACTCAGGGGAGGCCTAAGGGACTAAAGCCTTTTTCTACAAACAAGAAACAGGGGACACAGAGGGGCTTCTGTACAAGGGAAGACCCTGCAGGGTCTCTGTACCTGCTCAGTACTGACCCTGCTTGGTTTCAGTACCCCCTTTTCTTTGATATTCCTCAATCCAGGGTGGGGAGGGATAAGAGAGAGAATAAAATTTTGGGGCTTCCCTGGTGGCGCAGTGGTTGGGAGTCCGCCTGCCGATGCAGGGGACGCGGGTTCGTGCCCCGGTCTGGGAAGATCCCACATGCTGCGGAGCGGCTGGGCCCGTGAGCCATGGCCGCTGAGCCTGCGCGTCCGGAGCCTGTGCTCTGCAACGGGAGAGGCCACAACAGTGAGAGGCCCGCATACAGCAAAAAAAAAAAAAAAAAAAAAAAAATTGCATAGAGAGGTTAATCATAAACTCAGCAGTGGAACTTGGTTTTAGGGGGACTTGTTTTCAGCTGGTGAACAGTTTATGTATGCTTACTGAAACAGCTGTTGATGGGTTGATGATTTTTAATTTTTTAATCAGTGGTCATTTCTTAATGCTTATGCATATTCTTGGGCTGAGAAAAAGTGATGAGAGGTTATGCTGTTGGGCTAAGGATGGCTAAGGATGGGGGAGATGCCTTACATTCCAGAATTAAAATCAAGTTCATAAAATTAGCAAAAAAAATTGCTAGCTTTTCAGGTTTTGTTCAGAGTGGCTGAAAAGAAGGAAGCATATTGCAAGAGCATTTTCAGGAGAGTTTTAACAAGGAGCAAAGAACCTTTCTAAATTGCTAAAAGAATACAAAGCATTCTCTCTTGAATGGTGTTGTGCTCAGTGGGCTGGAGAGTGTAGTTGTTGTGTTTATTTGAAATTAACATACCTTCACAGTGCTATCCTGCTGTCCTGTGTCACGGGAAACTAAAGATCTTGCAAAGTGAGCTGTAGGAGCCCAGAGTTCTTCATTTGATCTCATGTGCATTATTTTTTTGGTCTAGTATTTAAAGAATATCACTAACTAACATCCTCTTCTAAACCATACAGATCATAGCTGTTTAACTTGATTTTTTAATCCCTTTAACTTTGGTGTACGGAATTCGTGGAAAATAGTTACAGAAGCATTCTGAATTCATTTATGGAAAGAGAAAGCCTAGTTTAATTTTATTTTGCTGTAAAGGGTTGATCTCTGCATAACCACCTCTAAGACAACACCACCTACCAGCTAATATAATGTATAATATAATGGCTCTACCAAGCCCTTTCCAAAACTGTACTGTACTTCCTATGTAAAAATATCACTTTGGTAAAGTTTGCAAATCTGAGAAGTAAGGAAATTATAACAAAGTACATTTCATTTATTTTGAATTAATAAGATTTTTGGTTACCTGAACTTTAGCATATTCTGGTGTGTGTCTGGATGCTTGGGAAACATAACACACTATCAGTAAAGAGTGCATATAATTGGCAGATACCAAAACCACTAATATGCCGCTTAATTTTTGTATACATAAAACACTAAAACTCTAACCTATCAAAATGTATGCTTTGGTAAGATGCATTGAATCCCTTTCTCTCCATTTTTCTTGTAGAGTAAAGCTGGCCAGGATGTGTTTAAATAATGGTATACATATTGACTTTCAGATTTGTAGAACGAAAATCAGGTTAAATATCTAAGTCACTTGAAGTGGTATGATTGTTATTAATTTATGCTCTAAACAGATGTAGATGTTTCATTGCATTTTGTGGCTATGAATGAAGACACAGAGTACACATTCAAATAATATTTCTTGGACTAAATTTAAATGCTTACCTTTGTAAAATAAGACAAACCAAATGATGTGGAGTCGGGGGCAAAGGCGGGGAAAGAAACTTGACCCCGTAGTGAATTGAATATTTCAGGCAATGGCATAAATTAAAATTGCATGTCTGTGATTATTATCTCAAGTCTTTGTCAGTCTTCCCTCCCAAACATAAATCTACTTTAATCCATGTGGAAAGGAGACACAGAGATGTCATTTTCTAAAGAAATAGTCACCACAGACATAGAACAGACATAAAAATAGTCACACAGAACAGACTTGTGATAGCCAAGGGGAAGGGGAGGTGAGGGAGTGATCCACTGGGAGTTTGGGGTTAGCAGATGCAAACTATTATATATAGGTTGGATAAACAACAAGGTCCTACTGTAGAGCACAGGGAACTATATTCAATATCCTTTGATAAACCATCATGGAAAAGAATATGAAAAAGAATATATATATATATATACACACACACACACACACACACAGAGGCACACACACACATATATGTGAACCACTTTGATGTACAGCAGAAATAACACAACATTGTAAATCAACTATACTTCAACAAAGTAAGTTTTTTAAAAAAGAATAGTAACTATAAGAAACAATAATACAGTGTCAGTAGTTATATACACTTTCAAAGAGCCCTGCTCCCACGATCAGTCAAGACTTGCTTCAGTAATAGCTAAGAATTCAGACCATATTCTTGTTTGAAGATATTAAAGAATGGAATGCATTGGCTCTCTTCTCTGTGGCCATATCACATAAACAAATGTAAATTCAACATTGTTTCCACTGAACTCCCACCAGTCTATAGAATAGTAGATGCTTTATAGAATTGCATGTTACAAAGTTTCTGCAATTTTAATAGAACCACAAAGATGCATGGAATGTTAAGATGACCAACTGTCTTCCTGCAGCCTTGGGCTAAACAGATAGTAATTAGCAGTCATTTTCCACCCTGTAAAGCCCTCCACAAGGGCTCCCCAACCCCCTATCTCAAGGACAAACAGTTAGTAAAGGTGTTGCCAAGAAAACAAGGAGAAGCATCAGCTGGGGATGCAGCCATGTTCCTGGAAGGGTTACTGGATCCATGGGAACCCGACAGGATACATGGGCTTACCCCTCACGTACTAGTGCACTCTTCTGCCATCACTCACTCAACTTCCGTAAAGATACACCTCACACTCGGTCCATTCTGGACTTCTCCAGTTGCGAAGTCTGAATCCCATGTGTGCCCTTGCAAAACTGTGTTTTCACCTAAAGAGAAACAGTGCAGGTTCAAATCCACCTTCAAACAGGAAACTATTCCACAAAGGAATAGTTTTTTATATTTTTTAATATTTTTTATATTTTTTAATATTTTTTTATTGAAATATAGTAGATTTACAATGTTGTATTAATTTCTGCTCTACAGCAAACTGATTCAGTTATACACATATACTTTTTTATATTCTTTTTCATGATGGTTTATTACAGGATACTGAATATAGTTCCTTGTGCCCTACAGTAGGACCATGTTGTTTATCCATCTTATATATAATAGTTTGCATCTGTTAATCCCAAATTCCCAATCCATCCCTCCCCCACCCCTTCTCCCCCTTGGCAACCACAAGTCTGTCCTCTGTGTCTGGGAGTCAGTTTCTGTTTCATAGTTCATCGATGTCATATTAAATTCCACATATAAGCGATATCATGTGGTATTTGTTTTTCTCTTTCTGACTTCACTCACTATGACAATCTCTAGATCCATCCAGGTTGCTGTGAATGTCATTATTTCATTCTTTTTGATGGATGAGTACAATTCCATTGTATATATATCATATCTTCTTTTTTTAATTATTAGTTATTTATTTATTGGCTGTGTTGGGTCTTCGTTGCTTTGCACGGGCTTTCTCTAGTTGCGGCGAGTGAGGGCTATTCTTCATTGCAGTGCACGGGCTTCTCATGGCAGTGGCTTCTCTTGTTGCAGAGCATGGGCTCTAGGTGCATGGGCTTCAGTAGTTGTGGCACACGGGCTCAGTAGTTGTGGTGCATGTGCTTAGTTGCTCTTCAGCATGTGGGATCTTCCCGGACCTGGGCTCAAACCCGTGTGCCCTGCATTGGCAGGCGGATTCATAACCACTGCACCACCAGGGAAGTCCTTTCATATCTTCTTTATCCATTCATCTCTCGATGGACGCTTAGGTTGCTTCTATGTCTGCGCTATTGTAACTAATGGTGCTGTAATCGTAGGGGTGCATGTGTCTTTTTGAATTATAGTTTTGTCTGGATATATGTCCAGGAGTGGGACTGGGATCATATGATAGCTATATTTTTAGTTTTTAAAGGAACCACCATCCTGTTCTCCATAGTGGCTGCACCAATTTACATTCCCGCCAGCAGTGCAGGAGGGTTCCCTTTTCTCCACACCCTCTCCAGCATTTGTTATTTGTAGGCGTTTTGATGATGGCCGTTGTGACCAGTGCAAGGTGATACCTCATTGTAGTTTTGATTTGCGTGTCTCTAATAGTGCTGTTGAGCATCATTTCATGGCCTATGGGCCACCTGTATGTCTTCTCACAAAGGGATCTTTAATCTCTCAAAACATGGCACGGAGAGCTTACATCCAGTGTTACCCCAATTGTCCCACCAACTGGGGTTGGAAGAAGACCTCCTTGTTTCTCTCTTAGCAATTTTAACAACAGAGTTTGACCTCATGACCTTCAGAGTTTGGGGAAACTGTTTTTCTCGGATGATATGTCAGAAATGTGGCTTCAATCCAGTTGGCAGTCATGTAAGACAAGACGTTGCCAAGCGGAGACATAATTTGCTTCTAACACCCAGCAGGAAGAGAAGGAGCAGGGGCATGCTCGCCTCTCAGCAATATAGTCTCCCTGATCATTATTTCAAGCACGAACAGTCATACCATTGAATAAAATCACTCAGCTTATCTAGGTGAGACCTTTGGGTTATACTTATTTATTTACTTTTATTTTCTAGGGGATTTGGGGGGGCTACAAATACCCAAAGAGACCCAATAAAAGTTCTACAAACTTTTCCACTGCGACCAGCTATTTTTGTGGGACGATGTATTTTTGGTACCATTCTGCAAGCTCTACCCAATGACATTTTTATTAACATATATCTATACATTTCTCTCTAATTAAATACCTAAAAATGGGAGTTTAGCACCATAAAATTTGCACTCACCACCGAAAGCCCTGCCCCTGTCTACATGGCTTCCGTAATAATCAGGTTGTAGATAATAGTTTGCTCTTGTGTTTTTTTCAATACCAGATGTTCTGCCATTTATTCAAACCTGAATATGCCATCAATTGTAATGTTTGCAAACCACAAAACAGCTTGCTGATAGCCCGAAAGCATTAAAAATGTTAAAACAGTATACTAGTATGTGGTTTTTCTATAGTGATACATAACGTCTCAGGTGTAAATATACTTTTCAGAATCATGGTCACACTAAAGGCACCTGATAGTTTGTTATTACTGCTCTCATGAATAGAAACTGTGACAGAAAATAAATTTTTAAAATTTATTTTCTTTGCGTATTTCTATTAATTTTTACTTCTATATTAGTCAGCGAGGACTGCCGTAACAAAGTACCATAGACTGGATGGCTGAAATAACAGAAATTGTCTCTGTCCTGGAGAGAGAGAGCCTGGGGCTGAAAGTCTGAGATCAAGGTCTCGGCAGGTTGGTTCTTCCTGAGGCCTCTCTCCTGGGCGTGTAGATGGCCATCTCCTCCCTGTGTCCTCACAGGGTCGTCCCTCTGTGTCCTAATCTCTTCTTATAAGGACACCAGTCCAGTTGGATTAGGACCCACCCCTATGACCTCATTTTACCTTAATTACCTCTTTAAAGACCCCATCTCCAACTACAGCCCCTTCTGAGTGTCAGGACTGCAACATGTAATTTTCAGTTGGGACACAATTCACTCTATAACACCCTCCAGGAGAAAGATTGGATGCTTCACTCAGCCCCCACTCATCGCACATCAATACATTTCGTGTTCCTACCTGAAGCCCCTGAACCCACCTGAGCCAATCAAAGCACCTCCGCAGGATTTATCCCACTCAGGTTGAAGAGAGAGGCAATTATTTTGGTAATCCAACTTTACTCCAGGCATAAACCAGCTCTTCCATTGGAAGGAAGAGGTGATTCAGCTAATCAGGTGGGTACTTAAGGATCGTAGTATGAAATAGAGTTTCTCAACATCTAATGCAGTGGTCCCCAACCTTTTTGGCACCACGGACCAGTTTTGTAGAAGACACTTTTTCCACGGACTGGTGAGGCGGGATGGTTTCAGGATGATTCAAGCACATGACATTTATTGTGTACTTTATTTCTATTATTGTTACATTGTAATAGACAATGAAATAAGTATACAGCTCACAGTAATGCAGAATCACTGGGAGCCCCGAGCTTGTTTTCACTTGCCACTCACTGATAGGGTTTTGAGATGAGTCTGCAAGCCATTGATTTATTATGGTCTCTGTGCAGTCAGACGTCTCTGCTAATGAGAATCTGTATTTGCAGCCGCTCCCCAGGGCTAGCATCACCGCCTCAGCTCCACCTCAGATCACCAGGCATTGGATTCTCACAAGGAGCGCGCAATCTAGATCCCTCGCGTGTGCAGTTCACAGTGGGGTTTGTGCTCCTAGGGGAGCGGCTGCAAATACACATGAAGCTTCGTTTGCTCACCTGCCGTTCACCTCCTGTTGTGTGGCCCAGTTCCTAACAGGCCACACAGACTGGTACTGGTCCAAGGGCCAGGGAATGGGGACCCCTGATCTAATGCACACAGACATGCCCTGCGGAGCCTGTTACAATGCAAATTCTGATTTGACAGCCCTATGCTGATTCTGCATTGCCAGCAAGCTCCCAGGTGAGGATGACTGAGGTGGTCCAAGGTCTCCACCTTGCCCAGCACAAGAATATAGCTATTTATATGGAACGTTGGGCTCTCTGGAGGTCTGAAAATACTTTGAGGAGGTTCTACTGACAAACCCATCTCCCCCCAATTTTTATTTCATTTTATTCTTTTAATTAATTTTTATTGGAGTATAGTTGTTTTACAATGTTGTGTTAGTTTCTACTGTACAGCAAAGTGAGTCAGCTATACATATACATATATTACCTCTTTTTTGGATTTCCTTCCCATTTAGGTCACCACAGAGCACTGAGTAGAGTTTACTGTGCTATACAGTAGGTTCTCATTAGTTATCTATTTTATACATAGTATCAATAGTGTATATATGTCAATCCCAATCTCCCAATTCATCCCTCCTACCCCCTTTTCCCCCCTTGGTATCCATACATTTGTTCTCTACG
This sequence comes from Lagenorhynchus albirostris, assembly GCF_949774975.1. Classification (NCBI taxonomy): domain Eukaryota; kingdom Metazoa; phylum Chordata; class Mammalia; order Artiodactyla; family Delphinidae; genus Lagenorhynchus; species Lagenorhynchus albirostris. The sequence goes on from NC_083116.1 coordinate 129,023,211, forward strand.
TCTGTGTCCCTATTTCTGCTTTGCAAATAAGATAATCTACACCATTTTTCTAGATTCCACATATATGCATCAATATACGGTATTTCTTTTTCTCTTTCTGACTTACTTCACTCTGTATGACAGTCTCTAGGTCCATCCACGTCTCTACAAATGACCCAGTTTCGTTCCTTTTTATGGCTGAGTAGTGTTCTATTGTATATATGTACCACATCTTCTTTATCCATTCATCTATCAGTGGACATTTAGGTTGCGTCCATGACTGGGCTATTGTGAATAGTGCTGCTATGAACATAGGAGTGCATGTACCTTTTCACATTATGGTTTTCTCCAGATACATGCCCAGGAGTGGGATTTCAGGATCATATAGTAGCTCTATTTTTAGTTTTTTAAGGAACCTCCATGCTGTTCTCCATGGTGACTACACCAATTTACATTCCCACCAACAGTGTTGGTGGGTTCCCTTTTCCTCACACTCCCTCCAGCATTTATTATTTGTAAGAAAATTATCATTTCTTAAAAACACATAATAACTAGTTGACATAGGCTTCACCCCATCTTAACTTTAAAACCTTAAATATCTTAAATGATTTGAAATAAGTAGGATTTTTAATTAAACGTTACCTAAAGTGACCATATAACGAGAGTTTACTTTATTTGGGGAAATAAATGTCAATAATATCAAATTCAGCATCGAAGGCAACCCAGTGACAAACAGATTTGTGTGAACCACGAGAAAAAAGAAGGTTGCTTTAATTTGATGGAACTGTGTGACATACAGGATTCATTTTACTGGAGAACTCAATTTAAAATTGCATGAAAGAAGGTTTTCTGCTCACATGTCAAAGGCCATTACTAATGAAGGGTAGCAACTGGGTTATGATTGAAATTTACAAGGCATCACTTTCAGCGTTTTTTTCCCCCCTTTGGATTTTCATTAACTGGATGATAAGCTGTAATTTTTGGTTTCATTTCATACTAAAAGTATATGCTGTCTATATAATTAGCAATATTTTATTTTTCCATCAACTTCATGAAGAGAAAATCATCTCATGGTGTGCTATTTTCATGTTGTGGTAATGGATCCTTTTGTCAGTGGTAGAATATAGATAAATACCAGCATCAAAAATGGAAGGAAAAGAGGACCTATTTACTAGAGGATATTATTTCCCTGCATTACTGTGAAAATTAGGTAAAGATGAACAGGAAAGTGACAGAGTTAAAAATTAGTCTTCCGGGCTTCCCTGGTGGCGCAGTGGTTGAGAGTCCGCCTGCCGATGCAGGGGACACGGGTTCGTGCCCCGGTCCGGGAAGATCCCACATGCCGCGGAGCGGCTGGGCCCGTGAGCCATGGCCGCTGAGCCTGCGCGTCCGGAGCCTGTGCTCCGCAACGGGAGAGGCCACAGCAGTGAGAGGCCCGCGTACCGCAAAAAAAACCAATTAGTCTTCCAATCTGTTTTTGTAGCACAGGCAATCTGTAAAATTTTCTACTAAGGGCAAGAAGATTTTATCATTTACACCCACATACCCCCAAATTATACAGCATCTTATTTTTTTTTTCCAACTTTTGCCTGGATATGGTATTCTTTGACTGAGATATGACTGTTCTAGACCAAGAACATATACACATTTAAGAAGATCTCTGTGTCAATATGTTTTCCATTATTATCATTCAGTTGTTTGCTGAAGATTAATAACTTGTCAGGTCACCTATATTAGTCAAATAGTATGTTTTAAATCTGATATATTAGTAAATATAAATTTTTAAAGCAAAATCAATTCTACAAAAGGTCAGATTCATGCAAACAATATTCCTCCCTGTACATTGCTAGAAATATCAAATGTGAATTGAATCTATACCTTTCTGAACTCATTTGGTATAAAAATGTTTAGATTAATTATAATAGTCGTGGAAGCAAGAGAAAAATTAATGTGTTTTCATTTTGCACTTTAACATGATTTCATGCAAGCCAGTATTGTGATTTATTTTAAGGACCTGGGTTGCTCACTTATCATTCTTTTCAAAGTGAAGACCGTGCCTATTCAGATTTCTACAGGCTACATCCGGAATTTCAAAAATTCATATAAGTAGAATTTCCAGTGATACCATTTTCAACCACTTATGTGGGAAGATGCCTTTTGTATGGTTTAATGGTCACTTTGCAATTCAGGGAAACTTTTTCCATTTTTAGGTTTACTTTCCACTTTATCTGTTGCAAGTTCTGCAATATGAGACCCTGAGAGACCAAAATTACGCTACCATATAACCTTTGCAGGAACTTTGCCCCCAGTGACCCATCCTGGCTTTTCTGGCTAAACACAAATCGTCCCGCCAAACTTAGATAAACCACAGCTCCACTCACGCAGCCTCTTTTTCCTTAAGGGGGCCCCAAACAGCCATAGCTTCTCCTGCCTTCTTAGAATTGGATCAGTGAAGAAGAAGAAGAAGAAATTCCTCCATCAGCCCTATACTATGCTCAAGCGCCTCACTCATCAGAAAAGTCACCACACTGCTCTTCTGTTGAAATATTTTCATCAAGGCTTGCACTAATGACTTTTCCTGGATTTCTCCTTCCAGGTATAATAAAATTTGTCCTTCCCATGTGCAAACATCTAGACGCCTCCAAAAAGTCAACCTTTCCAGGTGTCTTAACCCAAAGAGTAGTGTTCCATGGCTGGTATCTTGAAACCCAAGTTGTATGGGAAATGATGCAGTCTCTCATGTTACATGAGTGTATTTAGATATTCACTAAAATTAAATGCACTTTACACAAATGATTTAATAAACAGTTAGAAACAGTCCCCTTTGCTCCAGGAAGAAGCTGGAAGCCAGCATCTCTGGATAATTCTCTCATATCCGTGAGTACACTGTCATGAAAAATCAATATTTTTCTAGCAACCTCCAGGTCCATCCCCACGTATCATTTTCCAGAATGGTCTCTTGATACACACGTGATCTGTTTGCTGTGAGTGTCTCCTCTGAGTGAGATCTGTATTTGCCAGCATGATCCAGGGTGTTTCTGAGCTCCTTATAGATTGGAAGCAATGCACATTTGCAGGTGTAAAGAGTAAGGAAAAGTGGCAACTTACTAACAGGTACCTACTTTGGATAAGAAAACTGTAGGGTCTTCAGGAAAAGAAACAACCACTTCATTAGCTTCAGAGATGGGGTGTCATTTGCTGGCTCAGAGGAGTTTGGGGGTGTCCAGAGTCCTCTGATCCCACCTGAAGGTCCACATTCCAGTGCTAAATCCTGGTATTTTCTAATGTACGGGAAAATGTTCGTAAAAGATGTGTGATGCTGGGAAGTTAATCCAGATTCCATTTCAGTAAGCTTCAGCCTCGAGTCTTCTTCGTTTTGTCCTAAATCAGCCTGTGTCTTCAATAGAAGAGCGATTCTTTGGAAGTAGGTGCCCCCTTCCTCTCACCATGCCCTGAGATAAGACTTAAACTTTGACCTCAGTTGTCACTCATTAGCTCTGTCATGCAGTCCAATCTGTCTGTCCATCTTGCTGTCTTTCCCACCAAAGATTCCACCAAAGCAGTCATGTGGTCTTGACTTCAATGTGTATTTCATAGTATGGGTTTCCAGTGTCCCATGCTGTTTTGGTAGAGATATGCCTACTGCCTTGAAACGCACGGTGATAAACCATCCCATACTCACCTTTCTCTGACGGGCTCCTACCTTCGACCTCTATGGGTACTAATGCTTGCATTGGTCAGCATTCAGCGGCAGAGGAAAGAATGCATGTTGTCCAAAAGTGATTTCACAAGAGCATTTAATGGCTTAAATAATCATCAGGAGAGCTGAAGAAATGGATCATTGATCTCCCAGGGTTGATCCCCACATTACTTGATAGATGGGCGTTATCAATGAAGCTGATATTCTTTCTATTGTCAAGAATCTGCCTGCTACACTTTACACGATGCTGGGTTCAAATCATACCACATCTGCTACGATCTGAATCAGTTCAATTGAAGCCTCACACCTGCCTCTCTTATCACCTGTGTCAGCTCTGGTTTCATAACTCATGCAAGTGCATTGAATTGAAAGAACTGCATGGAAGATTGTCCAGAAAAATGCAGATGTCACTTTCTGGTCTTTCCGTCAGGAAGCGAAACTGGAAGAAGATAATAAGTGTTTTGAGAGGCAGCCCACATTTTCAGCCACAGGTGGTGGTTCTTTTTACTTTTTTTTTTTTATATTTTATTTTTGGCTGCGTTGGGTGTTCGTTGCTGTGCGCAGGCTTTCTCTACTTGCGGTGAGCCGGGGCTGCTCTTCGTTGTGGTGCGCGGGCTTCTCTTTGCGGTGGCTTCTTTTGTTGCAGAGCACGGGCTCTAGGCGCGCAGGCTTCAGTAGTTGTGGCAGTCGGGTTCAGTAGTTGTGGCTCGCGGGCTCTAGAGCGCAGGCTCAGAGCCTGGCGCCACGGGGCTTTGTTGCTCTGCGGCATGTGGGCTCTTCCCGGACCAGGGCTTGAACCTGCGTCCTCTGCATTGGCAGGCGGACTCTTAACCACTGCACCACCAGGGAAGCCCCTTTTTGTTTGTTAACGTGTGTATTTATCTCTGCAGAATCCAGGTGCTTGTAAAAGGCGACAGTGATCTAGACTGGAATTCAGCTGGGGGTGCCTTCAATTGCTACTGCCATTCCAATGCATTCTCCTTATCTCTCTTCAGAAACAAATTAACCAAATGCAGGCACCTGGCCCACAGAATACAGCTATTGTGTTGCCAAATGTATTTGTTTCCTCTCTTCCTTTTGTTTATTGTCTCTCTCAATAAGCAACGAGGTCTTCGAGACACTGACTCTCAGGTAACAGAGCCAACTTACATCTTTATCATCTTGACAGCTTCCTGTGCCTCAGGGTAGATCTCTACAATTTTGATTTTCTCACTGTCCCACGATTTCATAACCCTCGTCTACGTCATTGATGCAAAGGGAAACTGAAACTTAAGACGTAGCGGTATTCCAGATTTATGTAAGACCAATGCTTGCCATGGGTGATACCATCTATGTATTAGTTGCTAGAGCTGACATAAGAAAGGGCCATGGACCGGGAGCCTTAGCAACAGACATTTTTTCCTCCCAGTCGTGGAGGCTGGAATCTGAGGTGAAGGTGTCCGCAGAGCTGATTCCTCCTGAGGCCTTTCTCCTTGGCGTGGAGATGGCCGTCTCCTCCCTGTGTCCTCAGATGGTGATCCCTGTGCGTGTGTCTGTGTCATCACCTCTTCTTATAAGGACACCAGTCCTATTGGATTAGGACCCACCCTAAAGACCTCATTAACCTTAATGACATGTTTAAAGGTCCTATCTCCAAACACAATCACATTTTAAGATACTGGGTGTTAGGGCTTCAACATATGAATTTGGGGGGTGGGGGGAGACAGTTTAGTTCATAACTGCCCCTGAAACAACAGGGATCTGAATCCTCTCTGGAATATCGCCTTATCCATGACCATAGAGCGTATTCTTCATTGTGCCTAGATATGAGAATGAACTGAAATAAATACCTATACTCTACCTGCTGGCTGTCTTTGAGTGGTGAGTGGAGAAGTGAGGGTTTCCCAGCTGGTTCACCTGCTAACAACATTTTCCTGAAAATTTTGTCACCCAGTACATTGATTGTTGCGTGAAGTGTATGTAACAGGTCTTGGTGTTGATAGAATTCGTGGAAAGCCCCGCCTAGCTAATTATAGTGAAATCCCAAGATTTCCTACAGGGAATGCCATGCCGTCTTGCAAACTCTTGCCATTTTGGATCAAGCTGCTTGCTTTTTACAGAACTCGTAGAAAATGTGTCCCTTACCCTTGGAGTCCAGTGATCTTGCATCTTGAATGATATCTATCAGTAAGTAGATATTCTTTAATTCAGAAAGAGAAAGACAAATACATGATATAGCTTATATGTGGAATCTAAAACAGTCATACAGATGAACTTATTTACAAAACAGAAACAGACTCACAGACATGGAAAACACTTACGGTTACCAAAGTGGAGAGGCGGGAGGGATAAATTAGGAGTTTGGGGTTAACAGATACACACTACGATGTGTAAAACAGATAAACAACAAGGGCCTACTGTATAGCACAGGGAACTCTACTCAATACCCTATAATAACTTATAATGGAAAAGAATCTGAAAAAGAATATATATAACTGAATCACTGCTGTACACTTGAAACTAACACAACATTGTAAATCAACTGCACTCCAGTAAAATTTTTTTAAAAATAAACTAGATATTCAGCAACCCAATGAAGGAATGAGCCCAGAACATTCCATCATCAAGGAGAAGTGGCTGTGTGGAGTTCAGAGCAAGCAGGTGCTACAGGCTCACGTGTTTTGCAGGAGCAAATCATTCATATACCAAGGTGTGCTCTCCTGCATGGCCTCAACACACATCATGGCCTCAACACACATCATGGCCTCAACACACATCATGGTCTCAACACACATCATGGCCTCATGGAAGGAAACCTATGGTCAGGTGACAAAGTAAAGCCATGCTTCTTTGTGATTGACATTGGACAGTATAAGACATGCTGAAACCATCTGGGTACGTGTTACCGCTATGGTCTCTTGAACCTGTTAGGACTCCAAAGTGATGCTTGAGGGAGGAGATGATGCTTCACACTTTGTAGGAACAGAATGGCTGTTGAGAAGCACAGGGCAGTATGGTTTCTTGAGCCCAACGAAACCCAACTTCAAGCAGAGAGAGAAAAGCAGATCACATACAGAGGAATAGCAAGTAGACGAATAGCGAGGTTTCCACTGGTCACACAAAGGAGCCACAAAATCCAAGGGATGCGAGAGATTGCCTATCAGTAGAGAAATCCGTAACCCCTGAAGTATGTATTTCAAAGTGTGGACTGCATAAGCACATGTTTACACTGACAGACCTCAGCAGGGAAATACGTGCACTCAGAAAAGATACCAGGCGGAGGAACATGGAACCCAGCATGGGTAGAATATATTTGCAAACTGAATAAACGTCGTATCTGTGATATTCATGTCTTCCATGAAACCATGTGGAACTTTATCTCCTAAGATGTATAATTAGAATACACTGGTTTTCATTCCCTTCATTTTTGCCTTTATTCATTCACTCATCCGTCATTCTTGAAGATAGACCAGTGCTGCCCTTCCTGTTCTCAAAATGACCTTCTAACAATTGAGAATCTGGATACAGAGCTTGGGTACCCACATGTCCCATGTCCATGGGAAAACTCTGGTTTATACTGGCTATTTCAGTAAAGAGGTAAGAGACATTCTTTCTCTCTCACACGTGTTCTGGTATGTACAATAAATTGTAAGTTCATTCTGCGGAAATACTGAAAGATTAACTGTTTCCATCCAAACACTTGTAGTTGGAATTGAATACCTTTGCTTTATCTGGGACCCACTCAGAAATCTCTTAGCCTTTCTGGTTTAGTCACCCATGCAGGATCTAATCCCTTCTTCTTTATGTTGGAGGTGAAACAAAACAGAATGTGCACACATACACAAACACACACACACACATTTTGTTTCTGTCACCACCCCAGTGCTGAATAAATAAATAGTTGGGTTATAAAGAAGAGACCCAGTGAAGTAAGTCAGAAAGAGGAAAACAAATAGCCTATGCTAACACATATATATGGAATCTAAAAAAGAAAATCGTTCTGATGAACCTAGTGGCAGGACAGGAATAAAGACGCAGGCATAGAGAATGGACTTGAGCACATGGGGAGGGGGAAGGGTAAGCTGGGACGAAGTGAGGGAGTGGCATGGACATATATACACTACCAAATGTAAAACAGATAGCTAGTGGGAAGCAGCCGCATAGCACAGGAAGATCAGCTCAGTGCTTTGTGACCATCTAGAGGGGTGGGATAGGGAGGGTGGGAGGGAGGGAGATGCAAGAGGGAAGAGATATGGGGATATATGTACACATATAGCTGATTCACTTTGTTATACAGCAGAAACTAACACAACATTGCAAAGCAATTGTACTCCAATAAAGATGTACAATAAATAATAGAGAAGAGACCCTTCATCATTTGATTGCACTGATCTAAGCTATTTTGAACAAAAGCTAGCTGTTATCCCCCCCAAACAAATGGTTCTTAGTCATATTCGCCGTATAGCAAAGTTTCAACCAAGTGCCGGACATTTGTCAGTATGAGCAATTCATCATTCTGTCTCCTTTCCAAACCAAGACAATACTCCTCAAGTATGTTAAAGAAAGTGTTTTTTATTTTTACCTTTTTATGGTTATTGTTGCAGAGAAATTGAGTAGAACATATAGACAATGTGTGAAATGGTTTGTCTGAATGAAGGTTTAATAAAACATGCTGCAATTCACAACAGCAAGAGTTTGGAAAGCTTTTGTGGGTAATTCTTTGACAATTCAATCCCAAGTCCAGCTCCCCTTACTTCACTAGCTTTTCAAAGTCAGACATGAATCACAGTGCTGGGAGCAATGATACCAATTAGTGAAGTTGGATGACATGTTTTATTATTCTTCTTAGGAAAGCAAAGGAACCCTGGAAGTAGAAATTGGCAAGGGAAGCATTCATCACCGCTCTGCCAGTGTTATTCATTTGAGTATGCCCATAATTCATGGCTGTTTGGTCAATGCGGTTCTCTCCTTAGAGGGTTTACATAATAGCCAAGCTTTGACCTAAATTATGAACTGACCAGCAAAAACGTTAACCCTCCAAAAATCTTAAGATGGTATTAATTGTAAGGACTTTAAATTCCTGGGCTTTGAATGGTAACCTTGTAGCTCCCAGACAAACTTGTTAGCTTGAAGACCCTTTATGCTGACTGGGATTCATTTATAATGTGTCAAGGCTACATGAGTCTCTATAGAGATACAGAACTGGTTGGTCCCTAAGATGTCCTGACAGTTGTCTCAGATTAAATGTTCTTAGAAGGGCCAGCTGGTATTTTTGTGTGTGTTTAATTAATAAGGTTGGAAAAGTATTGATTTGTTTTTCCTTTCTAATATATCCTTCTTATTAAACATCACTACATTTTTTTTTTTCCTAAAGCAGCTCTGTGCTAGAAGGAAATTGAAGCCTTAGAAGGAAAGGAATGTCCATTTTCATTTTGGGGGGAGTTCTCCGAAGTAGTTCTAAGTTGGTCATTAGACATTTGAGTGTTTGGTTAGAGAAATGAAGGAAGGAAAGCGATTATGAAGAAGGACGGACCGAGTGGAAGACTAGAGTAAATTCAGGCTTTAATTTTAATTTTAATAAAGATATAGGTGTAGTGTTCAGGAGCAATGTCTACACGCAGTATGAGGCAGGGTAATTTAGGTGGAATATGGAAGCCTACATTTTTCCATTAAAAGGGAACATGTGACTGTCTCGGGGCTTTGAGAGTAGGCAGAAGTGGAGGCATCAGGGAAGGAGACAGATATGTAAGGGAGGTAGGGACGGTGTCCATCTGGCCAGTGTACAGGCAAGACTGCACAGGAACACGCGAGAAATAACCCCACCATCATGCTGGGAATGGAAGTTGAGGCAGAAGAATGGACCATGGACAAGAAAGGCAGGAACCCAATCCCAAGTCCAAAACAGCAACAGTACGATTGGGATGATTTCACAGTGAGAAGGACCACTTTTTAACTCCATTTCTGGGTGTTGGTTTGCAACATGTATCTTTTCCTCCAAAGCCAAATACGTATCTGGTAAATGCTAATAGATGATAGATAGATAGATAGGTAGATAAATAGATAATGGATAGCTATATGATAGATTAGATAATATATGAATAGATAATAGATAAATAGGTTGTATAGATAACTAGATAATGTATAGATAAATAATAGATACGACAGATAGACATATAAAATTAATTTCTCCAATAAAGGAATTATTTATCTTTTTATAACTCGTGCAATAAGGAAGCCAACGATTATAGTACAGGTGAAGAAATGGATTTGTGGCTAAAAACAGTTAAGCTAAATTTTAACCTACGTAACATTCAAGGGACTGCCCCTCTGTGAGTGAGTCCCAATGCAGTAAAGACCCATTGGGATCTCTGCATCACGGGATACAGAAAATCCAGGATCCGATGGCCAGCTGTAGAGAAAAGCAGCCTTTTATTTTAAAATATGTACTGATTTTTCAAAAATATTTTTTAAATTGAAGTATAGTTAATTTACAATGTTGTGTTAGTTTCAAGTGTACAGCGAAGTGATTCAGTTATACATGTACATGTACCTATTCTTTTTCATATTCTTTTCTGTTTAGCTTATTAAAGATATTGAGTAGCGTTCCTTTGTTGTATTTTATATATAGTAGTGTGTATGTGTTAATCCCATACTCCTAATTTATCTCTCCCCATCCCCCAAAAGTATTGATTTTTTAAATTCATCAATAAAATATAAATAACTGCTAAAATTAAGCTTTTAATGAATCCACAAAACTGTTGTCTTTTTTTAAAAAGGAGGATATTGGCCAAAAACCTGACTACTTCCTGAGTTGTCTAATTCAGCTTTTGTATTGTAGCATGATATGTAAGAAAGCAACAGGAACATTTGTAAGGGAACTCTTTATAGAGGTTCTGCTGAGTCGCAGGCATTGCTCAGTTGCTAGGGGAACAAAAGAAAACATCATGGTGTGATGTTCCCGTCAACTCTGATAAGCCAGTGAGCAACCTCACCGAAAGAAGAAGAAAAACAAGCAGTAAACAGGCATCCTTTATGGAAGTATTTCAGTTTCCTAATCTGCTTGGAACCATTGTGTCCTATGCATGCTTTTTATTTTTTAATATAATATAATTTAATAAGTATTTATTTATTTATTTTGCCATGCCTCACGGCATGTGAGATCTTAGTTCTCCAACCAGGGATCGAACCTGTGCCCCCTGCATTGGAAGCAGGGAGTCTCACCCACTGGACTGCCAGGGAAGTCCTGGAAGCACTCTGTCCTCGATGGTAGTTAAATCATGTCTGTAGGGATCCTCAGTAGGAAATGCTTCAGATATAATAATCTCATAAACCTTCAGGTCAATTATTTTTATTAATTTAAATCAAGTGAAAAGCTTATAAGTGGTATTTTAAATTTAAATTAGCTTCATTTGCTTATAAATAGAAGGGAATTAACTCTAAGTAATTATACACAATATGAGTGTGTTGTTATCACAGAAGTTAAAAGGAAGCAACTGGGAACATTTAAAACATATTAGAAATACATGTAAATAAAATTGTCCTCTAGATTATTTTGTTCTTTACATGTACCCGTGATTGACTTTCAAATAAGATGTCAAAATTTCTCTAATTAGATACATAATTTCATTTACAATGATTTTAAACTTTTGTTTTGTTTCCCAGCGAAGTTCCAAACATAGATTCAGTACTTTTTTAAATTCATTTTTAAATTTTAGCCCAAACTGCCACTCAAGAGACTATAACTCATGATCTTACCTGGAAGAAATATCCCTGTTTTTCAAATTAGATTGAATTTTCAACTCTGCATAGAAATATTTTAATCTTACAATTATATTTGGGTAATATTTTCCTGATTGAATGTATCTAAATAGGAATAAACCTGCAGGTATTTATGCTGCATGTATAGCATAGTATATAGGTAGAGCACCTACACAGAATGAAGAAGGTTACTTTCTCATATTTTAGTGAAGATTTTTTTCTTTATATGCACAATATGCTTTTTGGGTTTTTTTAATCTATTTTTTATTGAAGTATAGTTGGATTACAATGTTGTGTTAATTACTGCTGTACGGCAAAGTGACTCAGTTATATATATATATATATATATATATATATATATATATATATACATTCTTTTTCGTATTCTTTTCCATGATGGTTTCTATATAGTTCCCTGTGCTCTGCAGTAGGACCTTGTTGTTTATCCATCCTATATATGCCAGTTTGCCTCTTCTAATCCCAGACTCCCAATCCAACCCTCTCCCACCCACCTCCCCTTGGCAACCACCGGTCTGTCCTCTGTGTCCCTCAAATTTGTTTCTGTTTCATAGATAGGTTCATTTGTGTCATATTTTAGATTCCACGTATAAGTGATAGCATATGGTATTTGTCTGTGTCTTTCTGACTTCACTTAGTGTGATCATCTCTAGTTGCAACACAGTATGTTTTTATCAATATCTTTTTTTCAGTCTATACAAGAAAACTTAAAGAATTAAGGAATGAAGGTGAAATATTAGAAATAATTGAGAGGTTTGTGTTTGTTTAAAACATACCTGTTCAACACTTTGGAGTTTCTTTAGTACTTTTTTGAACCATTTTATTGACATGTGATTGACCTACAACTGTATGTATTCAATATATATCACTTGATGACTTGGTAGATAAGTATATACCTGCGAAACTACCCCCACAATCTATGCCATGAATATTTCCATCACTTACATAAGTTTCCTCTCAGCATTATTATTATTACTATTTTTATTATTATTTTATGATAAGAACAATTAACATAGGATCTATTGCCTTGGCAATTTACTGAAATAAGCCAGACAAAGAAGGACACACAGTGCATGATACCAGTTTTATGAGGAATCTAGAATACTCAAACTCATAGAAGCTGAGAGTAGAATGGTGGTTTCCAGGGGCTGGGGGAAGGGAGTTGCGGACAGGGAGATATCAGTCAAGGGGGTACAAACTTTGAGTTATGCAAGATGTCTAAGTTCCAAAGATCTACTGTACCTCATAGAGCCTACAGTTAACAGTGTTGTATTGTGTACTTTTTTAGAGCATTTTTCCTTGAATTAGTGAAAGATCTGCTGTGAGGTTTCAGTGATAAAACATAAGGTTGAGCAAGTTAAAGTAGTTTTATAGGATGACAGTAATCTAAAGTGTTGCACACAGTGTGAACATGAATTCAGGAAACTTAGAGGGGAAAATAGATGTATATGTCTTTTACTGTTGAGTGGGACTAAAATAAGAACTCCAACTATGATCTGTTATGTCATAAAATATTCTGCTTAAAGTCGATTCTCATCTTTTCACATAGATTTTTGGTATTTCGTACTTCTTAAGAGAAACAAAATTCTTGCTGCTGAAATAGCTTATTTCTAGTTGCTTTCCTTTTCAGTAAGCACTTAAAAATCATTTTATCCTTAAGAAACATTCACAAAAATTTATTAGTTTAATAATTATGTTTTAAAATCTAAGTATGTGTTATGTTGTTTTGATCGTGATGCTCCCATTATTGAATAATTAGGGATTTAATTTTGAAGGAATTTTGCATACTAACTATATTCATGTGAAACCAGTCAAAGAGGGGTCATTATTCACTGTAATGAAACAATGCAGAAGAACATTTTTTAATGAGGCACCTTTCTGCCACAGGAAATAATATACAGATAAACACTGTAATCTGTATATAATGTTGTTATTAAGAATTCATATGGTAGCTTTCATTGGTTGTGTCCTCACTTGGTGTCATATTTAAAAAAAATTTTATTTTATATTGGAGGCTAGTTGATTTACAATGTTGTGCTAATTTCAAGTGTACAGCAAAGTGATTCAGTTATCCATATACATGTATGTATCTATTCTTTTTTCAAATTCTTTTCCCATTTAGGTTATCACAGAATACTGACTAGATTTCCCCATGCTATACAGTAGGTCCTTATTAGTTATCTATTTTATATATAGTAGTGTGTATATGTTAATCACAAACTCCTAATTTATCCTTTCCACCCCAACCTTTCCCCCTGGTAACCATAAGTTCATTCTCTAAGCCTGTGAGTGTTTCTGTTATGTAAGTAAGTTCATTTGTGTTATTTTTTAAAGATTCCACATATAAGCAATATCATATGATACTTGTCTTTCTGTGTCTGACTTACTTCACTTAGTATGATCATCTCCAGGTCCATCCGTGTTGCCCCGAATGGCATTATTTCACTCTTTTTTATTGTTGAGTAGTATTCCATTGTATATATGTGTCACATCTTCTTTATCCATTCATCTGTCAATGGACAGTTAGGTTGCTTCCATGTCCTGGCTATTGTAAATAGTGCTGCAATGAACACTGGGGTGTATGTATCTCTTCGAAGTATAGTTTTCTCCAGATATGTGCCCACTAGTGGGATTGCTGGATCATATGGTATTTCTATTTTTAGTATGTTAAGGAACTTCCATAGTGTTCTCCACAGTGGCTGTATCAATTTACATTCCCACCAACAGTGCAGGAGGGTACCCTTTTCTCCACACCTTCTCCACATATTTCACTGAAGTCTTGTGTATGTTAATTCATTTAAACACCACAACTTCAGGAGGTGAGTGTCACAGTTATTCCCGTATCATCACTAAGAAATCAAGAGCAAGACGACTTTGCGTCCATGCTTGAACTCACCCAACCTCCCAGCAGCAGAGTGGAGTAGAAAATTACATTTAGGAAGGAGTGTTCTCAAGTCACCCAGTCATGCTCTGGCTCTTTCTAACCCTCACCACCCCCTGAGTAATCCAACCTGTATTTCACACATTTTTCTTTAACTTAAAAGTATCAGCTAAGTGTTCACTATGAAGAAGAATATAAGGGGGGATGACGACCAAGCTCTACACAGCGGTTACCTAATTTTTTCAAGTGGTACTTACTTGTAAAACATTATCGTAGTAATTATCTTTTTTCAGTGATGTGTCATTCGAATAAAGCTGGGATGCAGCACTGTGTGAGGAAGATTAGCGACAGGTCAGTGCTGAGAAAATTGAAGTTAGGAAGAAAAGATCACGCTGTGCCCTTTCCAAAGTCGTGCTGGAACACTAAATCCCCTAAGTCACGTGTATCGCATCTGCACCTTGCGATGTGTTTTGTGTTACTGTTTCCCGGCAAACCGGAGCCCTTGCTCAATGGCATCATACATTATCATGCAGAAAAGTGACGGGCCTGGGAATACACTCTTCCCTATAATCCCACCCCATGGGTAACGTTTGATTATTTAATATATTTAACATATTAATTGTGTTGAATATCAATGATAATATTTAATTATTGAGTTATAAATGCCAGTGCTTAATATTTTAATAAATAAAACCATTCAATATATAATAATGAATGCTATGCATAAATGCAATACCATTTAATTTCTATAAGGTAAAAAAATGATTTTTTTCTTTCTTTTTCTATTGAACTATAGATGAATCGCATTATTATAATAGTTGCTGGTGTGTAGCATAGTGATTCAGTATTTTTACAGATTTTACTCCATTAAAAGTTCTTACAAGATAATGGCTACAATTCCCTGTGCTGTACAATATATCCTTGTTGTTTATCTACTTTATATATGGTAGTGTGTATCTGTTCATCCCATAGTCCTAATTTATCCCACCCTCCCCCCTTCCCTTTTGGTTACCATTAGTTTGTTTTCTATGTCTGTGAGTCTGTTTCTCTTTTGTAAATAAGTCCATTTGTATCATATTTTAGATTCCACATATAAGTGATATCATGTTGTATTCCTCTGTCTGACTTACTTCACTTAATACGATAATCTCTAGGTCCATCCACATTGCTAGAAATAACAGAATTTCTTTTTTTTTTTTTTATGTTTGAGTGATATTCCATTGTATATATATACCATGTCTTCTTTACCAATCCTCTGTTGATGGACACTTGGGTGGTTACCATATCTTGGCTATTGTAAGTAGTGCTGCTATGAACATTGGGATTCATGTATCTTTTTGAATTAGTGTTTTCATTTTTTCTAGATATATACCTATGAGTGGAATTGCTGGAATTTCATTAAAAAACAAACATTAGAGTAAAATAAATTTTTAAAATAAATTTATTTTATTTATTTATTTTTGGCTGCATTGAGTCTTTGTTGCTTCACGCGGGCCTTCTCTAGTTGCAGTGAATGGTGTGCGGACTCCTCATTGCAGTGGCTTCTCGTTGTTGCGGAGCACGGGCTCTAGGTGCCTGGGCTTCAGTAGTTGTGGTGCGTGGGCTCAGTTGTTGTGGTGCACAGGCTTAGTTGCTCCGTGGCACGTGGGATCTTCCTGGACCAGGGCTCGAACCCGTGTTCCCTGCATTGGCAGGCGGATTCTTAACCACTGTGCCACCAGGGAAGTCCCAAGAGTAAAATAATCTTAATGTGTTGTCCTGATCATAGTCTAATTGATTTTTTCCTTCTCTTGGTGTGAAATCAGGAGAGATACCCTTGAAGTAGGCAATATTAAACACATTTTAAGAATAAAAATGTTGAACAGATAATACAGCCAAAGTTCTGCATGTGAAATTTGGATTCAAATCATAAGTTCAGGAATATTTATTTTTGGAGTTATTTGGAATTTGTAATTGAGTCAGAAGGGATAAGTACAATCATTAATAATATAATTATTACAATATTAGTAAGTACAAACTTTTTAGATCTTTTTATACATTTTAGTATATTTTAACATTTAATAGAGTTTATAAATTTGGCATTTAAATTAATAAGTACACCAGTGTTCATTTTCAGAGTTGTTTAGACATAGAAATTTGAAAGAAATTTTGAATAGAAATTATAACATTATTATTTTGAATATGGCCATACAAACACACCCATATCTATTAATAGCATTATATATATTTTCTAATGTAAATGGGTCTATTAACCATAAGTATGTCAGTGTTATGGCTGTTGAGACTAGTAAATGCCCCAGTGCTTATCTG
Source organism: Lagenorhynchus albirostris (assembly GCF_949774975.1). Taxonomy (NCBI): domain Eukaryota; kingdom Metazoa; phylum Chordata; class Mammalia; order Artiodactyla; family Delphinidae; genus Lagenorhynchus; species Lagenorhynchus albirostris. Next base: position 129,039,836 of record NC_083116.1, read on the forward strand.
GAGATATTTTGGAATCTGAATTTGAACAAATAAATACACAGGTGTTATTTGAGCTAAATGCACTAGAGCTTGTCATACGAGTGGTATTCTACTTGAATTGATATTGGAAAGAAGTACATTTGTGTTTGTTGGAAATTAATCAAAGAAGAGCATGGGTATTATCTGGAAGTGTAAATGTGCCTTTTAATTTCAATCAGTAAGTAAATCATTGTAATCTGGCATTCCAGCTATTAAGTGTACCAGTACTTGTATACTTATTACATTTTGAGATATTTAGTTTTAAAATTTTGAACCAATACAAATAATTAGATAGAATTTCAAATAATAAGTTTACCAGTATTTGCTATCAAAGTGATTTGGGTTTTGGAAGGTGAATTATAATTTGAGTTAATATGTAAGCCAGTGTTATTTAGGATTAGAATTGAAAGGTAAAATATTGCCATTTGAAAATTTGAGGGAGTTTATCAGTGTTATTTGGGATTCAAATTAATAAGTGCAGTAGAACTTTTTACCAGAGATATTTGTATAGCGGAACTTGATTTGACGTATAAGCTAATAAGGCAACCGGTGTTGTTTGGGATTGGAATTAATACATGTACTGATCTTTGTTATGGTCTTATCTGAATTTTTGAATTTTAATTAGGAATTCAGTGAATGGATGCCCTAGTGTTATTTAGAAATGTGAATTTACATTTGATTCGGACTGAATTTAAATCACGAAGTATACCAGTGTTATTTAGAATTTGAGCCAGTCAATGCCAAGTATGTGCTATCAGATTTATTTGGATCATGGAATTTGAATTTAAATTTGAGCGAATAATTCACCAGTGTTATTTGCATTTAGAAATAATTAGTGGACTGGTACCTGTTAACGGTACGACTTGGATTTGAAAATTTCAACTGAAAATTTCAGTTGGAAGTTTCAGACTATTATCTGAAATTTAAAATGGACATGATAATCGAATCAACAAATATGCCAGTGTTATTTGTAAATAATGCGAAAAAGTATACCTTAGGTTATAGGTCTTTGGGATATCAGTTGCAAGTTCAAGGAAATTTGCACCAGTGTTAATTAGAATTTGAAATAATAGGTGCAACAGCGAGTGCTTGTTGTCAAATGCTTTTAGATTTTAAAATTGTGTGTGGAATTGGAACCAATAAGTAAAGCAAAGTTATTTGGAATTTGAGCTAATAAGTGCATTGGTGTTTTTTATTTTAATTCCTTTTAATTTTTGGTTTGTGGAATTTGATTTAGAATTTGAAATAAAGCATAGTCGTTTTTAATTTTAGCTAATTAATGCAGTAGTACATTTATCAAAATTAATAAATAAACCACTGTCGTTTTGAACTTGATCTAACAAGTAAACTAATGTTATCTGAAATTTGAATATTTATACACTAATGTTATTTGGAATTTGAAGAGATAGGTGGAATAATGCTTCTTATTGGAGAAATTTGTATATTGGAATTTTACTTGAAATGTGAACTGATAATTACAGCAGTGTTACTTGCTATTGGACCTCAAAAGTGTGTCTCTTCTTGTCATGGGTATCATTTGAATTTGGGAATTTAAATTGGAATTTGATTTGATAAGACAAATGATATTATGAGGAATTTTATACTACTAAGCATATTAGTTATTATTGTCTGAGATTTCTGAAATTTGGAATTCTAAATGAAAATTAAACCAGAAGTTAAAATTTATATTATTAGGTACACCAGTGTTATTCAAAATATTAGCTAAAAGTCCACCAGTACTTGTTATCTATTTATTTGGGAATTTTAATTGGAATTTGGACTGATACCGGGGTTATTTGGAATTAGAACAGATCAGTTTACCAATAATTGTTATCACTGTGACCTGGGATTGGGATAGTGAATTGGAATTTGAATTTATAAGACCTCTCGTGTTATTTACCATTTGAGCCAATAAGTATGCCTTTGCTTGACATTAGAGATATTTGGGTACTCCAACTGGAAGATGAATTAATAAGCACACCAGTGTTAATTGAAATTTGAACCTGATCAGTGCACCTATGCTTGTGGTCAAATTTATTTACCCTTTGGAGTTGAAACGGCATTTCTGTTTAAAGTGAACCTCAGGTTGTTACGGAAATGGCCTTTCTGTTCAAAGTGAACCTCAGGTTATTATGGAAGTTACTTGCATATGGACATAGGGTTGAATAAATACATCAGTGTTATTTGAAATTTGAAGAGAGAAGCGCATTGAAGCTTGTTATCAGTTTTATTTGCATTTTAGAATTGGAATTGAGATATGAATTAATAAGTAAATCAGTCTCATTTGGAATTTGAACTTAGAAGTAAACTTTTGTAATTTAAATATGTAAGCACGTGCTTTTTGAAATTTGGATGAATTACAAGACCACCGTCTTACTAGTTATTTGAAATAATATGTGTACCAGTGATTGTTATAGGAGATATTGAAATACTAGAAATAGAGATGAAAGGAAACATAGTCATTTATCAGTGTCATTTTGAATTTGAGCTAATAAGTACAATGGTATGTGTTATGAGATATTAGACTCTAGAGTTTAATTGAAATAAGAAGTAATAATTATACCACTATTATTTAAAATTGGAACTAATAATAGTTGCAGTGCTTGATACCAGTACAATTTATATTTCAGAACTTGAATTGGAACTTGAATTAATAAGACCTGAAATACTATTTTCAATTTATGCTGACAAATGCATTAATGTTTGTTAAGGATAAATTAAGATAGAAATAGAAATTAGGGTCAGAATATAAGTTAATAAGTACACTAGTGCTATTTGGAATTGAAAATAATAACTGTACCCATATTGATTCTCCGTGTTATTTGGATTTTGAAATTTGAATTGGAAATTGAAATAAACACACTAGTATTATTTGGAATATTTAATTAGCATTATTATTTGATCCAGTAAGTGCACTGGTGTTATTTAGAATTGGGGTGAATAAGTGTATCACTGCTTGATTACTGGGTTACTCAGATTTTGAAATTGGAATTGAAATTTGAAATAAGTATTCCATTTTTACTTGGAATTGGAACTAGTAAGTCCACAAAAGCTGATTTTCAGATATATCTGTCATTCGGACTTTGACTTGGAATCGTAATTACTAGTATATAGTGTTATTGGGAATTTGAATGAAAAGTATGCGTTTACATGTTATGTGAGATTTCTCATTTTGTGAAATAATTCCCTAGTGTACTGGCTGCTGAGAAATATTTTTTCCTACTGAAATTAATCATATTTCTTTATTACATCAACTCTCTCAGACCATCCGTTTAACTGTTTCTATCAAGTGGCTTCTGTAGGACTGATAGGTTTCTAAACATCGATATCATATTATAAATCAATCTCAAGTCTTGCCAAAAAAATAGAATTTTATTAAGATGTTAAAAATACTAGATAATTATCTGAGTCCTGTGCAAAATCATCAAAAAATGAGACGCCTGGCAGTTCTCATTACCAGTTAATGATAGGAACTAGAAATGTGATCTAATGTTGGAAATTCACATCGAAAGAATGAATGTCAAAGGGTTAAGAGAGATGCTGGGAAGACCATTGGAAAATCATTTTCATTTTGTGTTTCCACCAAACAGACTCTCCTGTTGCTTTGCAAATTCGAGCGTAAACGGCAGCGTGTTTCACCATTCTAAATGACATTTACACCAGGGGAACTGCCAACAATGCCGTCTCTCAGGTAAGCATATGTACACACAGTTAACGTGACTTAAATGATGTCAGTTATGAGGATAAACACATTTGTTTTCATCCATCCTTTTATTTTTTTTGGTTTAAATTTTTATTGGCGTGTAGTTGATCTAAATTGTTACTGGAGTGTCATTGATCTACAAATTTTTATTGGAGCGTCGTTGATCTGCAATGTTTTGCCAGATTCTGCTGTACAGCAAAATGTATCAGTTATACATATACATATATCCACTCTTTTTTAGATTCTTTTCCCATATAGGTCATTACAGAGTATTGAGTAGAGTTCCCTGTGCTATACAGTAGGTTCTTATTAGTTATATAGATAGATAGATAGATATAGATATATATGTGAATCCTAATCTCCTAATTTATCGCCCCCCCGGTAACCATAAGTTTTTTATTTTTGCAGGGAAATTCTCCATTTTTAAAAACATTTTACTTGTAGTTAGTAGCCTAATATTCTCAAAGGGTGCAGATTGAGTGGTCTTTGATTGTTACCAATTATACTAAGATAATGAGGAGCAACTTGTACTAAATTCCTTCAGTATTTTCCAGGTAACATTAACTGTAAAAGGATAATTAGTGGAGAATAGAAAGGGAGTAGCTTACCTAATAATGATCACCCACCAGTGAATATCCAATTCTGTATATTACATGAGAAATGTGAAAAAAAAGGACATCTGAAGAATATCTCATTCTGCCTATTTCACAGGATATATACGGATGTGAAGACCAATGAAACATTTCATGAACATTAAATTGCCACGGGCATATATAAATATAATAAATGCACACTGTGAATGCCATCTAGCCAAAACAATATTCAAGATACTGTTCTGGACAGAATAATCCAGAGTTGTTTCTGGAGGATATTGGTGTACAAAACTAATAATACATGTCCCCAAATTTCTAGTGAACAGCTCAGTCCAGGATGAAGTATCACTGACAAAACAAAACATTGTTCACAGTATAAATAGACTGTTCACATTTATCTGGACTAAATTTCTTTTCGTTAAAAATTTTTTTTAATTAATTTATTTCTGGCTGTGTTGGGTCTTTTGCTGAGCACGGGCTTTCTCTAGTTGTGGCGAGCGGGGGCTGCTCTTTGTTGCGGTGCGCGGGCTTCTCATTGCAGTGGCTTCTCTTGTTGCTAAGCGCAGGCTCTAGGTGTGCCAGCCTCAGTAGTTGTGGCGCACGGGCTCAGTAGTTGTGGCGCACGGGCTCAGTAGTTGTGGCTCACGGGCTGTAGAGCTCAGGCTCAGTAGTTGTGGCTCACGGGCTGTAGAGCTCAGGCTCAGTAGTTGTGGCTCACGGGCTGTAGAGCTCAGGCTCAGTAGTTGTGGCGCACAGGATTAGTTGCTCTGCGGCATGTGGGATCATCCCAAACCACGGATCGAACCTGTGTCCCTTGCATTGGCAGGTGGATTCTTAACCACTGCACCACCAGGGAAGTCCCTGGACTAAATTTCAAAAGCTGGAAATGCATTCAGATAAGTATCTGGACAGTTTCTTGTATCACCAAGTCCCAAATTTTTTTTTTTTTTAAATTTTTTTTTGATGATGAGAAACAATGCTGTATTTTTTTTTTTTTTTTTTTTGCGGTGCGGGCCTCTCACTGTTGTGGCCTCTCCCGTTGTGGAGCACAGGCTCCGGACGCGCAGGCTTCAGCGGCCATGGCTCACGGGCCTAGCCGCTCCGTGGCATGTGGGATCCTCCCGGACCGGGGCACGAACCTGTGTCCCCTGCCTCTACAGGCGGACTCTCAACCACTGCGCCACCAGGGAAGCCCCCCAAGCCCCAAATTTATTTCCCTTTATGACATATTTCTGGATTTCTCAAATCTATGTACAGCACAATTCCTTTAAAAATAGATTTTGAAAGGACAGGAGTAGTTTTGTTTAAACATTCTCTCCCTCTGAAAAGAAGTCATTTCTGAATAGATTCAGTTATTTAATATGTTTTCAGAAAACCGATGAGACACAATGGGTCACGCCATAAAAAGCAAGTCACGCATTTGACCACCATGTTAATGACTGTTGCCACCCAAAATATTATCAACCTTGAACTTTTTTCTCAGACTAAGAATCCATATTGCTTCAGAGAAGGAAAATATAATGAACAAGATGAAACACATTGTATAATTTTCTGTAGCAAACATCTTGATGTTAGAATACAAAAATATTAAATGAGACCAAAAGGATCTGTAGCCAGATTTATTTTTATCTTTATTTTAAAAGTTTTAACTTAATTATCCTATTTTTTAAATTGAAATATAGTTGATTTACAGTGTTTCAGGTGTAGAGAAAAGTGATTCAGTTTATATATACATATATATGTATGTACGTGTATATATATATATATATATATTCTTTTACAGATTCTTTTCCATTATAGATTAGTACAAGACATTGAATATAGTTCCCTGTGTTATTCAATAGGACCTTATTGTGTATCTGTTTTGTATCTAGTAGTGTGGGATCTCTTAATCCCAAATTCCTAATTTAGCTCTCTCCCCATTTCCCCTTTGGTAACCATAAGTTCATTTTCTGTGTCTCTGAGTCTGTTTCTGTTTTGTAAATAAGCTCATTTGAGTTGTATTTTAGATCCCACATATAACTGATATCATATGATGTTTGTCTTTCTCTTTCTGACTTATTTCACTTAGTATGATCATCTCTAGGTCTATCCATGTTGCTGCAAATGGCATTATTCCTTTTTATGGCTGAATAGTATTCCATTGTATATATGTACCACATCTTCTTTATCCATTCATCTGTTGATGGACGTTTAATCTTCTGTAACAAACATCATGATGGTAGAACATAAAAAAATATTAAATGAGACCTAAAGGGCCTATAGCCACATTTAAATATAGATTACTTTCTATTTCCTCATTGGGCTCTATTCCTGTGGTTTATATGATCATAATTGATTATTTACTTAGTAAACATTTGTTGGGTGTTCTAATAGGTGCCAGGTACTCAGCTAAACAAGAGGAAACCAAGATAGATAAGACATGCTACTTGCCATGAGTGAGGTTATAATCTACTAGGACAAAAAAGCATGGCAACCTGTAATCCCCATGGAACCATTCCTCTACCTTGGTATGTGTATGAAAACATTGTGTAGAATCTCTGAGGGTGGGCTAAATATATCTGAGATTGGCACCTGGAATCAAGAAGAGACAAGATTATGACAGTACAAAGTCACTTTCTCTTTCAGGTGGCTGCAATTATTTGTGAAATTACATTGAGTCACTGTCAGTGCAACTCAGCCATCAGAGATGGGTCCATGCTCTTCCTTTTCTGAAGGGATGGAATAGCATCCCTATGTAGATTTTTTAAGGAACCTCCATATTGTTCTCCATAGTGGCTGTACCAATTTACATTCCCACCAACAGTGCAAGACGGTTCCCTTTTCTCCACACTCTCTCCAGCATTTATTATTTGTAGATTTTTTGACGATGGCCATTCTGATACCTCACTGTAAGTTTTGATTTGCATTGCTCTAATTATTAGTGATGTTGAGCATCTTTCCATGTGCCTCTTGGCCATCTGTATGTCTTCTTTGGAGAAATGTCTATTTAGGTCTTCTACCCATTTTTTGATTGGGTTGTTTGTTTTTTTGATATTGAACTTACCATATGACCCAGCAACCCCACTACATGTTCTCCAGGATAGATCATATCTTGGATCACAGATCAAGCCTTGGTAAATTTAAGAAAATTGAAATTGTATCAAGTATCTTTTCCGACTACAGCGCTATGAGACTAGATAGCAATTACAGGAAAAAATCTGTAAAAAATACCCAAAAAATGGAGGCTAAACAATACACTACTAAATAACCAAGAGATCACTGAAGAAATCAAAGAGAAAATCAAAATATACCTAGAGAGAAGTGACAATGAAAATACAAAATCCCACAACCTATGAGATGCAGCAAAAACAGTTCTAAGAGGGAGGTTTATAGCAATACAATCCTACCTCAAGACACAAGAAAAATCTGAAATAAACAACCTAACCTTACACCTAAAGCAATTAGAGAAAGAAAAAGAACAACAACAAAAAAAACCCCAAAGTCAGAAGGAAAGAAATCATAAAGATCAGAGTAGAAATAAATGAAATAGAGACGAAGAAAGTAGTAGAAAAGATCAATGAAACTAAAAGCTCGTTCTTTGAAAAGATAAACAAAATTGATAAACCATTAGCCAGACTAATCAAGAAAAAAAAGGGAAAAGACTAAAATCAACAGAATTAGAAATGAAAAAGAAGTAACAGCTGACTCTGCCAAAATACAAAAGACCATGAGAGATTACTACAAGCAACTACATGCCAATAGAATGAACAAAGTGGAAGAAATGGACAAATTCTTAGAAAAGCACAACGTTCCACGACTGAATGAGGAAGCAATAGAAAATGTAAAGAGACCAAATCACAAGCACTGAAATTGAAACTGTGATTAAAAATCTTCCAACAAACAAAAGCCCAGGACCAGATGGCTTCACAGGCGAATTCTATCAATCATTTAGAGAAGAGCTAATCCAGCTATCCTTCTCAAACTCTTGAAAATATAGCAGAGGGAGGAACACTCCCAAATTCCTTCTACGAGGCCACCATTACCCTGATACCAAAACCAGACAAGGATGTCACAAAGAAAGAAAACTACAGGCCAATATCACTGATGAACATAGATGCAAAAATCCTCAACAAAATACTAGCAAACAGAATCGAACAGCACATTAAAAGGATTATACACCACGATCAAGTGGGGTTTATTCCAGGAATGCAAGGATTCTTCAATATACGCAAATCTATCAATGTGATAGACCATATTAACAAATTGAAGGAGAAAAACCATATGGTCATCTCAATAGATGCACAGAAAGCTTTGGACAAAATTCAACACCATTTATGTTAAAAACCCTCCAGAAAGTAGGCATAGAGGGAACTTTCCTCAACATAATAAAGGCCATATATGACAAACCCACAGCCAACATCGTCCTCAATGGTGAAAAGCTGAAAGCATTTCCACTAAGATCAGGAACGAGACAAGGTTGCCCACTCTCACCACTCTTATTCAACATAGTTTTGTAAGTTTTACCCACAGCAATCAGAGAAGAAAAAGAAATAAAAGGAATCCAAATCAGAAAAGAAGAAGTAAAACTGTCACTGTTTGCAGTTTGCAAACTGAAGAGAGGGGAGCTCCATACAGGTCCTGGTTCTCTGCTGAGAGACCTGGGCTCCTTCCAGATGGTGGGAAGGCTCGGGCCCTGGTGACAGGAGCACAGGAGATGCGGATGCGTCCTGCTTGCCGGAGAGCAGTCCTAGTTCTGGGGCTCAGCACCCTCCCCAAAGCCCGCACTCTGCACTTGCGCTAAGGCTTGCCAGGTCAAGTGCTGGGCCTTGAACCCAGAAGAGTTGTTGGACCAGAAAAGGGCCACAAGCCGGAACCCCCAAAGCCCTAACCTGGTTCCACCAAAGCACATCTGATCACCTGGAAAAGGCCCCTAACTGGGACATAGTCAGTATCTCTCAGCTGTGTGAACCGAGTCGTTTTGTTTTGTGTTTGTTTTAATTCTCCAGGTGATTCTAAGGCTGAGTTTGGACTCTGTTGATTTCAAGTTTTCGTAACTTCCACCACAGGCCATGCAGCTGCACACCTGGAGGGGGTGACGGGCCCCCTTTTCCAGGGAGTTCCACCAACTCGGATTTCTCCATTAGTCTTTTAATGTAAAATGGCTCATTTGATAACGGGTATGGTGGTTATTTCAGCCAAATGTGTCCTTCTCAAGAAGTGTGGGGTGGTGGTGTTGTTGATTTTTCTTTTTGTTTTTTTATAACACAAAGTAATTGAGTGAGCATCTAGCGAAAGATATTAGGGCTCCTCATGTTTCATTTCATTTGTCCCTCTGGGCACCAGATAGGATTGTATCAATATTTACCCATGAAAAAATTTTTAATTAACAGGCTTTATTTTTTAGAGTAGTTTTAGATTCACAGCAACATTGAGAGGAAGGTGCAGAGATTTCCCACGCACACCCTGCTCCCACATGTGGACGGCCTCCCCCATGATCCACATCGCCACCAGATGGCGCATCTGTCACAATCGATGAACCTACACGGGCACAGCATCGTCACCCAAAGCCACAGTTTACATTAGGGTTCACTCTTGGTGTTGTACATTCCATGGGTTTGGACAAGTGTATACTGACAGGTATCCATCATTATGACGTCATACGGAGTAGTTTCACTGCCCTGTAAATCCTCTGTGCGCTGCCTGCACATCCCTCCCTCCCCCAGGTCTTGGCATCCTTTTACTGTCTCCATAGTTTTGTCTTTTCCAGGATGTCGTAGAGTTGGAATCACACAGGAGGCAGCCTTTTTAGGTTGGCTTCTTTCACTTACTAATACGCATTTAAGGTTCCTCCGTATCTTTTCCTGGCTTGATACCGTGTCTCTTTTTAGTGCTGAATAATTTTCCATTGTTTGGATAGACCACCATTCATTTATCCATCACCTCCTGAAAGAGGTCTTGGTTGCTTCCAGAGTTTGGCCGTTATGACTAAAGCTGCTGTCAACACCCGTGTGCAGGTGTTTGGTGAGGACATTACGTTTTCAACTCTTCTCGCATACGTACGAAGCAGTGCAACTGATTGGCTTTATGGTAAGAATAGGTGTAGTTTGGTAAGAAACTGGTTAACTGTCTTCCAAAGTGACTGCACCATTTTGGATCCCCAGCAGCAATAAGCGAGGGTTCCTATGGCTTCATCCTCAACCCGAGTTTGGTGCTGATTTCCATACTTTTCACAGCAGACAAAGATCTCAGGTGGGTGAAATGTAAGAAGAATGTGAAACATTCAAAGTGTGGTTAAGCTGACTCTTCTTTGTGGTCAGAAACCAACGTGGGAAAAGCCAGCGTGGTGGAATACCTCCTTTAGAGAGCCGCTTCTCAGCCTGCCCTGCAAGCCCATTTCAGAATCCAAGTCGTTAAATCAAAGACCAACGGCTCTCCATCCTGTCTGACCCACAGAATCTTAGAGCCTCTGTGTTACAGCAGAGCATCCTTTATGGAAATTCTGAAAAGGACCCCAAACAATGGAGGTGGGTGACAGGAGATTGAATCTACAAATTCATGCTGTGAACTTAATTTCTTCAGAGAAAGCTTATATTAAAATGACTTCTCAGGGTATATAGTTAACTTAATCGCCTTTTCCTCATCTCCACTGGCCCCTAGAGTAGTCATCTTGGAGTCAGTGAAATGGTTCAAATGTTTGCTTTTCTTTTATTGGTCATTTCTGTTTAGAATAAGGGTGATGGAAGGAGCACAGTCATTGAGCACAGACATTTACATAATTGCCGCTTGCTAAGGTGAGCATTATAAAGCAAACCCAATATCCCTGAAAACTAAATTGCAAAATGTTGCTACATAGAAAGAAGTCATTTGCTATTCCCTTGAATACAGTCATTGCCAACTTGATAACTAAACATTTCATCTCTTTTCGGGGCAAAGGGCCATGTGTTTGATTTAGCAGTGACCATTAGAACACTAGAGTTATTATCTTTGCACTTATAATGTGGACATTACTTAATCTGTTTACACGTTCTTCGAAATGTTGAATGAATGTCTCATGTGGTCTGTTTCAAATGAGAGTTGCAGTCTTCAAACAGCTCTATTAATATTCTAACGATTAAAGAAAATAGAATTTTTGAAAGATCGTGGTTTTCATCTCCTGTCCCATGCGGGTGTCCTTTAAGAATGTGAGGCTACGTCTATCCAATTATAATAAAATAAATTTGAAGTAATTTTATTAAATGATGTAATTTATGAAATGGACATGCTGATCTCCACTTGTTTAAATTACTGTTGCCCTTTAGCTATTCATATGTTTCGATTTTTTCCTTTTAATCACTGCTTGATCTAAATTTGTATATATTGTACATTCAGAGTTAAATTGTAATTATTTTGTCTTTCCCCCTCGGTTTACCCCCCTTGAAGCTCTGGGAGAAAATGTGTTTGAATTTGTTAGTTCTCACCATTATTGTATTATTGGTCAATGCTAATTAAATGACATGGAAGTCAGATAATTTTTCTGTAAGGTATTATTTCTTTGTTGGCTAACCTGGAGGTAGATTTTATGGAAAGGATATGTTTCTTTACAAAGAATATGTGTGCAGTTTCAATCCTAGTAAGTTTGTACGTGTGCCTGTGTTTTACATATTTACCTATAAAACATAGACAACTTAATATCCTAACATAAAGGAATAATATACAGCTATCTGCCTATACTACTATAATTTTATCTGTATAAGAATAGAATGTCTGAGTCATAGGATATGCTTATTTTCAACTTTGTTGATGCTGCTAAAAGAGTTGCAGGTGAGTCTTCCAATTGCAATATAAAGCATCAGCATGGGAGAGATTCCATTTATTCCGTATCATTATTGACACTGCTTGAGATGGTCAGTCTTTTTTTTTTTTTTTGCGGTACGCGGGCCTCTCACTGTTGCGGCCTCTCCCGTTGCGGAGCACAGGCTCTGGACGCGCAGGCCCAGCGGCCATGGCTCTGGGCCCAGCCGCTCCGCGGCATGTGGGATCTTCCCGGACCCGGGCACGAACCCGTGTCCCCTGCATCGGCAGGCGGACTCCCAACCACTGCGCCACCAGGAAAGCCCGAGATGGTCAGTCTTTTTAATTTCAGTTACTCTGGGAGATGAAGCCTGTATATGGTTTTCATGTATATTACACAGATGACTAAGAATGGCATTTTATTATCTTACTAAGTGAAGTGCCTATTTTATTTTTTATTAAGTAGTCTGTCTTTTTTATAATTTATACAAAACAATGTTTTACAAATGCTGGATATGAGCACTTTGTTGGGAATATCTAATATTAAATATTATTGCAAATATCTCTTTTTAGTAGCTGGTACTTTCATGATTTAATGGTGTGGATTGAAAACCAAACATTTTTTTCCTTTTTTTTTTTTGGAAAATTGAAATATACATGATTTACAATGTTGTGTTAGTTTGTGGTGTACAGCAAAGTGATTCAGTTTTATATATATATATATATATATTTGTATATATATATTTGTATATATATATATACTCATTGTATATATATTTTTCAGATTCTTTCCCATTATGGTTTATTACAGGATATTGAATATAGTTCCATGTGCTATACAGTAGGTCCTTGTTGTTTACCTATTTTATACATAACAGTTTGTATCTGCGTATTCCAAACTGCTAATTTATCCCTCCTCCATTCCTCTTTGGTAACAATAAGTTTGTTTTCTGTGTCTGTGCGTCTGTTTCTGTTTTGTAAATCAGTTCATTTGTATAATTTTTTTGATTCCACTTATAAGTGGTATCATATGACATTTGTCTTTCTCTCTTACTTCACTTAGTATGATCATCTCCAGGTCCATCCATGTGGCTGCAAATGGCATTATGTTCGTTCTTTTTTAAGTCTGAGTAATATTCCATTGTATATATGTACCACATCTTCCTTATCCATTCATCGGTTGATGGACATTTAGTTTCCTTCCATGTCTTTTCTATTGTACATAGTGCTGCTTGGAACACAGGGATATGTGTATCTTTTCGAATTAGAGGAAAATCAAATATTTTAGATGTTGAAAGTAGTGGTTCAGTTTATCACTCCTTTCCTTTTCTGTAAAGTTGTGTGTTAAAAAAAAATAATAAAACAAAATAAAACAAAAAACATGAGATCTACCCTCTTCACAAAATTTTAAGTTCAGTATTCTTAACTACAAGCACCATGTTATACAGCAGATGTCTATAACTTTTTTTTCATCTCGCCTGATGAACTTACTCATTTGAATAGCAAAAAGCTTTCTTGAGTGTGTTCCTTAAAAAAAAAAAAACTTTAATCCTTTTTGAAGAAAATATCATCCTTGTTCAAGAATATATCATCCAAGTTATCATTGTTAAGCTTTCCTGTGTACATCTAAAATTCAGATCACTACCGTGTTTAAAATTGATAACCCACAAGGACCTACTGTAGAGCACAGGGAACTCTGCTTAATATTCTATAATAACCTAAATGGGAAAAGAATTTGAAAAAGAATAGGTACTTGTCTATGTACAACTGAATCACGCCTGAAACTGACACTGTAAATCAACTATACTCCAATATAAAATAAAAATAAAAAAGGACATTACAACTGAACATAAAAGTTATAAAATGTTAAAAGAAATTCAGATCAGTTCCTTTTTTGGTGTGAGATGAAGTGATTGGTTTTTGTTTGTTTGTTTCTGTGGAGGTACCCAAATCTCCTCTACTATTTATGCCATCACATGTTTTCCTTAGGATCTGTGGTCCAAACTCCATCATGCGTTACTTATCTATAGATATTTTTCATTTTCTTCTTCCTATCTTTGAGTCAAAAATTCACAGTCTTATGGATAAATTAATGTAAGTCATTATTTTCTTTTAAAGGTGTCATTTGTTTCTGTGATATCTTTTAGGTGTTCTTTGTCTTTTTTTTAAACCTGTTTTTTATTGTGTGTTTTTTAATGTATATTGAACTTTCCTGGGGTTCATATGGCTTCCTGGACTTGGACATAAGTTCCACTTAATTCCAGGAAACAGTGTGGAAAAGTTCTTAGAGATTATCTTTTCAAATATTGATTCTCCCCTCTTGTTTTTCTTCCATCCTGGACCTCCAGTTGCATGTGTGTGGCATCACTTTTCTCTGTCTTGTATGTCATTCTTTTTCCCTCAAGTTTCCTTTCTTTTGTCTTTCTTCTGCTGTAACTGATGTCCTGTCAATTTTATTCATTAGTTTTGTTTTCAGTTCTAGAATTTCTAACCCATATTTTATGTCTTCCTTTGCTCTGTTGATATTACCAACCATCTGAGTTTTTGAACATACTAATCACAGATTATTTTTGATATGTACTGTCATATTTACTTTTTTGACCAAGGTGTTAGGCTTTTTATTTTAAATTTTTCAATTATAAACCAGTTTTAGCTTTACAGAAATACAAAAAAGAAAAGTTACAAAATATAGAGGTTCCATCTCTCATCCCACTTCCCTTAATTTTTTATGTAACTTTAGTACAATTATCAAGCACAAGAAATTAACCTTGTACAACACTATTAACTAAATTGCAAAATGTATTTGTATTTTACCAATTTTTCCACTCATGTCCTTTTTCTATTCCAGACTCCTAAACAAGATCCCAAAATGCATTTAATTTTTCCTTCTTTTCAGTCTCCTACAGTCTGTAATAATCTTCAGTCTTTCCTTGTTTTTTATGACCTTAACCATTTTGAGTAATATCGATCAGTTATTTTGTCAAATCTCCCTCAATTTTGGTTTGTCTGATGTTTTCTTATGATTGTACAGACTGCAGGTATGCATTTTGGACAAAAATACTCCAGAAATGATGCTATATCTTCAGCCTGTCCTATCACGGGATTCATCATGTTGATACGTATTATTACTGGTGATACTGACCTTAGTGAAAGTGGTAATCACAGGTATTTAAAACTCCTATTCTGATATGTATAATACCTGGATTGGTTGCAGTTTTTTGTTCTTCTTGTTTTTTGTCTCTCCACATTTATCTTGGTTTTCAGCCATTTGTTAGTGTTCCCTTGTATCTCTGGTACATTGTTTTAATGTTGGCATTGTTTAAAATAATTTTCAGAAACAGAATTCGCCTTGGGGTGGTGTGATCTTCCTTCAAAGAGGGTTTATTTTTGCTTGATCTAATTGCATCGTATGGACAGATTTAAGGCTAGTTTTCATTCCTTACCAAGACCCACTTTTTAATCTATTTTTGGTTCATCTCTAGTCTTATGATACAGCTCATCAGGGTTCCAGAATGAAGCTTGGGGTTTTCTTTTTTTTTTTCTTTTTTTTTTTTTTTTTACCAGATCCCTGCTCCAAGGCAGGCTCTCCTGTCCAGTTTTTGTCCTCCAGCTACACAGTAAATGTCACTGGCTATCCTCTGGTCCTCAGACTCAGACAGTGCTTATTTCAGTGCCATTGATGACTCATTAATACCTTGAGGGTTGAATTTGTGTCAGAGGATGAATTAACCTCTACTGGTCACTCAAATCCTGACCGTCTTGGTACCTCTCAGCTACTTTCAAATAGACGTCTTTGAAAATTTCTGTCTTCTTGTGGTTGATCGATAGAGAAAATTCTCACACCTCAAGACTTAATGCAAA
This sequence comes from Lagenorhynchus albirostris, assembly GCF_949774975.1. Classification (NCBI taxonomy): domain Eukaryota; kingdom Metazoa; phylum Chordata; class Mammalia; order Artiodactyla; family Delphinidae; genus Lagenorhynchus; species Lagenorhynchus albirostris. Next base: position 129,055,763 of record NC_083116.1, read on the forward strand.
ATAACAATGCTAGTAACAAATAAGAATTCAAAACTCCCCATGCTCATGGGACAAGTTGCCTATACTCACTCTGCATGTAGTGGTGAGGTCTCACCTTCTACCTGTTAACACCTAATAATTGTCCATTTCTTCCATGGGTCTCTTGGCTTCAGCACACTGTTACACCTCTGTCTTGGAGTTGTCAGAATGTCTAACAACTACAGAATTTCCTTCCTTGATATTGAGTTCATGACCTATATATTTTGTTATATTCTTTTCAGTATTAGTTTGTGTTTGAAATGAGAACAGAATACTCCGTATCATCTCAATCCATTATACTGACCAGAAGTTATCGACATGATTATATTCAATTTTTTGGACTCAGGTGTATTTTCTTTCTTTTTTAAAAAAAAATTATTTATTTTGGCTGCGCTGGGTCTTAGTTTTGGCATGTGGGATCTTTAGTTGCAGCATATGGGCTTATTAGTTGCAGCATGCCTGTGGGATCTAGTTCCCCAGCCAGGTATTGAACCCGGGCCCCTTGCATTGGGAATGCAGAGCCTTATCCACTGGACCACCAGAGAAGTCCCCTCAAGTGTATTTTCAATTCATTTAAATTTTGAACATAAATACTTTAAGCTTACTTCTCCCCTGGAAAATTCAGTAATTAAGTTACACATTTTGAATCCTGAGCTAATTGGATTCGATAAAGAGAAAGACATTGTGCACAAATGTTCTCAGCTGTAAACATCCCCATGGATTTCTAACAACTTTTATTTCATTACTCATTTCTCTTTAATTCCCTCTCTCAGACGTACATGTAACTTTGTGTTTACAACTGGGTGAATCTGTTTACAGAAAAGTTGGTCACAGAGGGAAAGGCAAAGAGTGGCACGACCAGAAATCTAGAAACAACAAAATATTTGAGGAATCACTAATTTATGTGAAAGTGACTTAAAAAATGTCCCCAGCCATAGGTAAGTCTATGGGCTTCTTCCTGTAGGTTGGATAGAATATCAAACTATTTCATGACCATGTTACAGAATATAGTCGTGGTAGGACAGATTAGATGCAGACATCTTTGCTTTCAACATCAGAATGAATTGCCATGTGTTCTCTATATTTGAATAGTTTTGTGGATTATTTCACTTCCTTTATCAAAGCTTATAAAAGATTTAAAAAGATTAATGGTTGGCATTATGCAATATAAAGTGTACGTAATTATTGTGTTTATTACTGTTTAGCCAACCTTCAGTTTTTTGACTTGTTTGTTTTGGTTTCATGCCATAAACTTTCTACAACTTGAAATGTTAGATGTTTGAATGTTTCTGCTTATGTGAGGATTTGAAACCACAGTTTAGATGATATATGTTTGCAGACATGCTCCTGCATATGCTTTTTTATCCCACCCATCGTCTTTATTTTTAACCAGCAAGTAAGAGATTTTTCTCAGTCACTTGAAAATTTAAAAAACAAACAAATAGGAAAACTTAGATGCAGCTTATGTCCTCTCAGCGTAAGAGAGAACTTGGAATTTTTAGTTATATTATCTGTATGATAATAACAAAGCTACAGGACATGGCATGAATTTCTTTTCTTCCAGTTTTAGTGAGATAAAACTGACATAGAGTACTGTACAAGTTTAAGGTGTACAGTGTAGTGATACACATATTGTGAAAAAATGACTGCAGTAAGTTTCGTTAACATCCATCATCTCACAGAGATACAAGAAAAGAAAAAGAAAAAAATGGTTTTTTCCTTGTGATGAGAACTTTTAGGATTTACTCTTAGCAACTCTCAAATAGGCCATACAGCTTTGTTATAGTCATTATGTTGTACATTATTTCTCCATTGCTTATTTATCTTATAACTGAAAATTTGTATCTTTTCACCACCTTTCTCCAATTCGCCAACCACCCACCCTGTCTCTGCTAACCATAAATTTGGTTTCTTTTTCCATGAGTTTGTTTGCTTTTTGATTCCATGTGTAAGTGCGACCCTACAGTATTTGTCTCTCTCTAACTTATGTCACTTTAGCATAAGACCCTCAAGGTAAATCCATGTTTTCATGAATGGCAAGGTTCACTTAGTTTCAATGGTTGAATAATATTCCACTTTTTTCTTTATCCATTCATCTGTAGGTGGAAACGTATGTGGTTTCCACGTCTTGGCTATTGTGAGCAGTGCTGCAATGAACATAGGGATGTAGATTCTCTTGGACATGATAATTTTGTTTCCTTCAGATAAATACCCAGAAGTAAACTGCTGTGTTATTCGGTAGCTCTATTTCTTTTATATTTATTTATTTTTCCCTTCTTTCTTTTTTGGCGGTGTCAGGTCTTAGTTGCGGCACACAGGATCTTTGCTGAGACATGTGGGATCTTTTCATGGTGGCACGCGGTCTGCTCAGGCTTCTCTCTAGTTCCGGCATGCAGGCTTCTCTCTAGTTGTGGCACGTGGGCTCTGTACTTTGCAGCTTGCGGGCTCTCTCGTTGAGGTGCGTGAGCTCAATAGCTGTGGCGCACGGGCTTAGTTGCCCTGTGGCATGTAGGATTTTAGTTCCCTGACCAGGGACGGAACCTGCATCCTCTGCATTGGAAGGTGGATTCTTTACCACTGGACCACCAGGGAAGTCCCAGTAGTTCTATTTTTAATTTTTTGGAGGCGCCTCCATACTGTTTTCCAGTGAGGAATATACAGTGGGTGATGGAGGTGTGGACAATATAAAAGATCCACATGGAAAAGAATGAATAAGTCATGAGAAGGTGAAAGGGGAGTGAGGACCAAACATTGGAATCTCTGAGAAGAAAAGGAAGGAGAGGGAAATATTTGAAGTTAAGACGACTCTCATCTTGACCTAAAGAACAACATGGAGCCCAGGACTTTGTGTTCAGGAAACAAAACAGAGTTACTAGCTTTCAAGTTGGTGTCGTCGACACAAGTTAGCAAAAGACATTTTCACATTTCCTCCTTTTGTAAACTTTAAAGTCACTGCGTCCAAACAATTGCAACTTGCTGAGAATCTTGAACATTTAAATAGCTTTATTCTTAGAGGTGAGAACCTCTCTAGAGCAGAAAGTGAAGCCAGGGAAGCACATCCTCAAGGTTTCTTGAAAATGTAAGAAAAAAAATAAACTCAAAACCTTCAGTGGAAGTGATACTTCTGCTTTGGGGTTGCTCCAGAGATGAGCTTAAATATCTCTCTCTTTGGTGATCCAAGCTGTTTAAGTGTGTGTGTGTGTGTGTGTGTGTGTGTGTGTGTGTGTGTGTGTGTGTGTGTGTGTGTGTGTGTGTGTGTGTGTGTGTCCTCCCTGCACTCCAATGAAAAACTCCTCATTTTGATTCCCTTCTTTTGTCCATAAGTGTAACAAAATTAATGCACGTATCCTAGATAAATTTACCGGGGCTTGGAGCTTGAAAATGTTTTGCTTTTTAATTAATTTTTGGCTTCATTGGATCTTTGTTGCTCTGCATGGCCTTTGTCTAGTTGCGGCGAGCGGGGGCTACTCTTCGTTGCGGTGCGCGGGCTTCTCATTGCGGAGGCTTCTGTTGTTGCAGAGCATGGACTCTAGGTGCGTGGGCTTCAGTAACTGTGGCTCACGGGCTCTAGAGTGCAGGCTCAGTAGTTGTGGTGCACAGGCTTAGTTGCTCTGCGGCATGTGGGATCTTCCCGGACCAGGGCTCGAACCCGTGTCCCCTGCATTGGCAGGCAGATTCTTAACCACTGCGCCACCAGGGAAGTCACATGGTTTTCTTTTTTCACTATCTCCAAAATGATCTTCTCTGCTGGGGGGAAAAAAAAAACTGCAACTAATTTTTTAAAATTCCCAAAGGTCTTTGAGCAATATTGACTATTGGAGAATCCAGTTTGGATTCTTGTGTAGTCTGATCATATTTTCCACATGTCTTGAATATGCTACTTTCAGAGAGTCACAAAAGATAAGGCTATTATTACAATTCACTCCTCCTGGGCCTTTCATCCCACTAGAGCCAGCTGTTCATTTACTTGTCATGAATGCAAACCTGGAGACTTTATACTTTGAGAGATTAGGGACCCTGGAATTCTTTTCAGTGTGTGGAGCGTTAATTAAAAGTGAGTAGCATTCAGGATGACAGTTGTAATGAAAGGAAATAGAGGGAGTTCGTGAACTTAAAGGTAGTTATGGAAGATTGAAAAGCACATTTCCTTAAAAGCACAAATAAACAAATGGGACCTAATCAAACTTATAAGCTTTTGCACAGCAAAGGAAACTGTAAACAAAATAAAGACAACTTATGTACTGGGAGAAAATATTTGCAAATGATGTGACCAACAAGGGATTAATTTCCAAAATATAGAAAAAACTCATACAACTCAGTAACCAAAAAACAACTCAATCAAAAAAATAGGCAGAAGACTTAAATAGACATTTCTCCAAAGAAGACACACAGATGGCCAACAGGCACATGAAAAGATGCTCAACATAACTAATTATTAGAGAAATGCAAATCAAAACTACAGTGAGGTACCACCTCACACTAGTCAGGATGGCCATCTTTAAAAAGTCTGCAAAAAATAAATGCTGGAGAGGGTGTGGAGAAAAGGGAACCCTCTTGCATTGCTGGAGGGAATGTAAGTTGGTGCAGCCACTGTGGAAAACAGTATAGAGATTGCTTAAGAAACTAAAAACAGAGCTACCATATGATCTAGCAATCCTGTTCCTGGGCATATATCCAGAGAAAACCGTGATTCAAAAAGATACATTTACCCCCAGTGTTCATAGCAGCACTATTTACAATAGCCAAGACATGGAAGCAATGTAAGTGTCCATTGACAGACGAGTGGATAAAGAAGATGTGGTGCATATATACAATGGAATATTACACAGCCGTAAAAAAGACTGAAGCAATGCCATTTACAGCAACATGGATGGTGCTAGAGATTGTCATACTAAGTGAAGTAAGTCAGACAGAGAAAGAAAAATATAATGTGATATCTCTTCTATGTGGAATCTGAAAACAAAAATAATGCAAATGAACTTATTTACAAAACAGAAGCAGACTCACAGGCATAAAAACAAACTTATGGTTACCAAAAGGGATGATGGGGGAGGGATAAATTAGGAGTTTGGGGTTAGCAAATACTCCTATATATAAAATAGATAAGCAACAAGGACCTACTGTAGAGCACAGGGAACTATTTTCAATATCTTGTAATAACCTATAATGGAAAAGAATCTGAAAAAGAATATATATGTGTATATATAACGGAATCACTTTGCTGTACACCTGAAACATTATAAATCAGTTACACCTTAATAACAAAATAATAAAACGGGCATCTTCACACTAAAAACAAAACAAATGAAGAAAACAAAACCATGCCGTTACTCATCACCATTTCTGGAACACATTTCGTCCTGTGTTCAAGCAAATGCTCCCTTCTTCCTTTTCTCTTCCAAGAACCACACACCTGTTTCTCTTTTTTATCCTCATGACTCCATTTTTACCGTTTATTCACTCATCATATGTCTCAGTAGATGACACCACGTCTGACCCATGAGGTCACAGAGTCACTCAGTTTCCTCTTTAGGGACTCAGCCTTTCAGACAAGGTCTAGTCCAAGACCGAGAACAAGGACCAATGAGATAGATGTTGACATCGGCGAGCACTTTTATCCACGACGACCTCCAGCTTCTCGTTGTTGATCGTAAAGTTTAACTCAGAGCCACCAAAATTTTGAAAAATATTATGCTTATGGAGGGCATTCAATAACAATGACCGCAAGCATTGTGTACAACCTTAACCATTTAGAAACACTGACACCCCCCCCCCCGCTTTGAATCCTTGTTGTGTATTTAATTCCAAGCCAGACACTTCTCAGCAGTGAGGACGTTGAACAACACGCTTGGGTGTCTTCACAGAATAGAGTCCCTAGAACCACTGTTGCTCACGGGGTGCAATGCTTTCAGACACCAGGGGTACATTAGGGCAGTCAGCAAGGATGAAATGTGCAGACTGAAAAAACCCCACCTCTGCATTCACACTCACGCACCAACATAAGTTTCTCCAACCCTAAAAGCCTCAGAGCCTGCAACTCCCCTGCAAGCCTTCGTTTTCATGTTTACGCATTGTGGTTTTAATTCTTATCAATGTCTACAAAATGGAATGATCTTGATTTGCAATCCATCCAGAAGAATCTTTAGGCCCTAAAAACCTGTTCCTACACGTGGCAGGGGGTCCTTAGAACAGAAGAAAAACTAAATCGAACATCCAGTGAATGATCTTTCTTTGTGTGTGTGTGTGGTATGCGGGCCTCTCACTGTTGTGGCCTCTCCCGCTGCGGAGCACAGGCTCCGGGTGCGCAGGCTCAGCGGCCATGGCTCACGGGCCCAACCGCTCCGCGGCACGTGGGATCTTCCCGGACCGGGGCACGAACCCGTGTCCCCTGCATCGGCAGGCAGACTCTCAACCGCTGCGCCACTAGGGAAGCCCTCAGTGAATGATCTTTTTATTGTTGTTGTTTTGTTTTCAGTCCAACACCACCGAGCTATTATTTTTATTTATTTTAATTGAAGTATAGTTGCTGTACAGTATTATATAAGTTACATATATATAGTATAGTGTTTCATAGTCTTTAAAGTTTATACTTCATTTATAGTTATTATAAAATACTGGCTATGTTCTCTGGGTTGTACAGTATATCCTTGTAGCTTATTTTATACCTAATGGTTTGTACCTCTTAATCCCCTACCCCTATATTACCCCTCCCCCCTCCCCTCTCCCCACTGGTAACCACTAGGTTGTTCTCTGTATTTACGATTCTGCTTCTTTTTTGTTATATTCATTAGTTTGTTGTGATTTTTAGATTCCACAGATAAGTGCTATCATACAGTATTTGTCTTTCTCTGCCTGACTTATTTCACTAAGCATAATGCCCTCCAAGTCCATCCGTAGTGCTGCAAATGGCATTATTTCATTCTTTTTTCATGGCTGAGTAATATTCCATGGTATATAGGTACCACATCTTCTTTATCCATTCACCTGTTGATGGGCACTTAGGTTACTTCCATGTCTTGGCTATTGTAAATAGTGCTGCTATGAACATAGGGGTATATGTATCTTTTCAAAATAGTGGTTTTGGTTTTTTTGGATATATACCCAGGAGTGGAATGATCTTTGACGAGGACAGTGAGTAATGTAAACAATTCAATAATTATAAATGAAGATCATACCAAGACTTTTGAAATGAGGCCAAAGAAATCAGGGAAGAGAAACATATGTCTTTAGAAATGACATACAGTTACAATTTTCAACATAGGGGTCTCTAATAGCCAATTAAACCAATATTTATAATTCCTCAAATCTTAAGTTCATTAAGCCCTTTATAAAAACTCATGAAAATAAATGCGATTATTATAATGGGGAAGAGACTGACATGGCAGCTTTAGAAAGTAATCATAAAGGAACTTTTATTGGTGCTGAATTATGTGTATTCGTTTCTTTAACTGATTAACCTTTCTAATAGATACCTGCTCTTTTATCAAAATGAGTTATCCTAGCTTTCTTTGGAATTGGATAGAAAGTTTTCCACTTTACTACCTTGAAATCTTTTTTGAGAAAAAGAATGCTATACTTTGAATAATTTAGAAGGTAACTAATGAATTAGATTATAGGTTTCCTTAAAATTTAATTGAGCACCTATTCTGATTGGCTTAAAGAGATTAACCAAGGCTTATATATATGCAAACAAGAAAAATTTAGATTTCTAGAAGAGACATTTTATTCCTTACACTTTAAGTGTTTTGGCTTTTTAACAAGTATGTATGCATATATATATACACATACTGTGTTATTTCATTCTTTGTTTTCTGAGTGAACCTGTAAGTCACAAAGAAAAATGATTCAAATATAAGTTTGCTTAATGGTCTTGGCTAGTAGCTTATAAGAAACAACTGAAAATTGTACTTCAATATTTTTCTCTTTTTAAAAATACTTAGTGTGAATTATTATAGAAGTAAAAGTTCACATAATATATTTACCCAGATCATTTTTGTAAAAATTAATTATATGTAATGATTCTGTTTTATAAATTGTTATTGGCCATATTTTGATCTTATCATAATCTCATTTAAGCAAGTCTTCAGTTTATTTTTCCTGAAAACCTAAATAATCTGAGTTACCTCTATATTGGTGTATCTTGGTAATACACTAATATCACAGTCAGTAAATGTTACAATTATAAAATAATAGAAGTGCTTCCTAAAACTAAATTATTATAGGCTATAGCTGTAGAGTAAGGGATTTATTTGTTTTAAAAAAAAACAAATTTTTGTTTGTAAAAAAAACAAATTTTTTTTGTAAAAAAAAAGCAGACTTATGTGAAAAGTGTTTAAAATGAGACTTTCCAAAAACAAAAGTTAATTTCTTTATTCTTCAGAAGAAGTAGGAAAGAGATGCTATTTTATTTTTCATTTCAACAAATTGAGTACAGTTTTGAATCTATAAACTAACTACTAAGTGAGCTGAAAGAGACTCAACCTGATAATTTAACAAAGCAAATAAAATTAAACAAAGAAAACAGAAAAGAGGAGAAAGAGACAGATAAAGAGCATAAGGATATAACATAGGAGCACAAACCCTACTGTGACCGGCCCATGAGACGGATCTAGGTGGCGCGCTCCCAAGGAGAATCTAATGCCTGGTGATCTGAGGTGGAGCTGAGGCAGTGATGCTAGCACTGGGGAGCCTCTGCAAATACAGATTCTCATTAGCAGAGAGGTTTGACTGCACAGAGACCATAATAAATCAGTTGCTTGCAGACTCACCTCAAAACCCTATCAGTGAGTGGCAAGTGAAAACAAGCTCAGGGCTCCCAGTGATTCTGCATTATGGTGACTTGTATAGTTATTTCATTATCTATTACTATGTAATGATAATAGAAATAAAGTGAACAATAAATGTCATGTGCTTGAATCATCCTGAAACCATCCCCCCTCACCAGTCCATGGAAAAATTGTCTTCCACAGAACCGGTCCCTGGTGCCAAAAAGGATGGGGACCACTGGTCTAAAGGGAAGGAGGGACAGAAGAGGGAAAAGAGTTTAGTTCACACAACTCAGAAGAAAAAAATACTTCATTAAAACAAAGACAAACCCTTGAAAGCAAAAAAAATGTGGCGAAACCAATCTAACATATCACTTATAACAATAAATATCCATGGGGTAGAATCACTTATTAAGAGAGACATTGTCAGACCAGCTTTTTGCTGTCTCTGCAAGATGCAGATCTATTAAGTATTCTAGATAATAGATTTAAGGAGAGAGTTATGTGTCTGGTGTGTAGCACATAAGATTTCCAGAAAGGAGAGCTGTCCATCTTTAGACGATACTTGAAAGGATTGACTTGAACTGCCCAGTGAGGCTGGGTTTAAAGAAACCGGTTCTAGGAAAAAAAATGAAAGTTTAAGAGTTGGCACAGGGAGAGCATCCTACAGTGGGACCCAAGAAGGACTGTCCAGAAACGTCAGCTAAAATCCAAAATTGTGTTATCTTACGAAAGCCAGTGTTTTAGCATTAGCATTACATTTTTGAGGAATGACACCCGTTACATTTTCTTTTTTCCAGACTGATTCATTTCTTCTGAATGAGCTTTCTGGGTTCTCCCCCTCAGAATACTTCATTTTCCAGGTCTGTCTCTTCTTTGCATGTTCATCAGGGCTCCTCTCTGAAACTTTGGATGGAAGAAGGTTAGATGCCAAGTTTTCTTGCTCCATAGAGGTGACTAAGATTTGATGTGCTCACAGATATTTTGCAAGCTCGTGAGGGACGTAAAACCCATAGGCAAATTTATTGTGAACGGCTTTAATGCTCTTCGTGTGTAAACCGTAAGGCGTGTGACAGAGACGTGTGTACGAAACACGGTCCTCTAAATTTATGTCGCGATTTGTTTTTTTTATGATAGTGTTAAATACCACTCTGGAGTTGCGGAACCAAAACGAATTCCTCAACACTTAAACATTTAAAATAGAACTCTCTGACGATGACGCCAATTACGTGTATTCAAAATACACGTTTTGGAAGAATTCATGGAATTCATGTGTAAAAACTAAACAATGCGACTTCCCCGTTGTGGTCTAGGGTTTTTACGGGTATTGAATTATTAGAAAAGATATATGTACAAGGCAGTGAGATAAGCTCCGTGACATAAAAATCAGCATTGCTGACATCTACAGAGAGAAAACCAAGTGAGAGGGAGTTGAGAGCATCCCTTGAATATCTGTGACGCTCTAAAGAGAAAGATGTGATTACTTTTCTCACTGACAAACAAGTGGCAATGTTCAGCAGATAGGACTTGGCATCCTGAAATGCTACTCTGTTTTGTATATTGGCATAAGTTCCTTAAGGATATTAATTCATATTTGTTGGAAAATTGACTTTCATTATCTAATCAAACTTCAGTTCTTAAGATATGAGTTTAATCCATCTTTCTTTAAATGCCGTCATCTTTAAATGACGAATTAACTAGAAAATTAGAACGTTTTAAAACATTATTTAATATTTGGTAATACTGTAGCCCTCATGTTAAAAGATCACCTAAATAAAATTTGTAGTTCTTAAACTGCCAGTAATACACATTTTTTCATGAAAATGGATTGCTTTTAAGTTACTGTAATTTTTTTGTTTGGTTGCGTGGAGACTTGAACCTAGGGAGAAACGGTTCTAGACATACAGATGTTATAAGTTTGCGATACTAACGTTGCTCAGTATTTACACAAAAGGATCTACTGTCTCTGGGAAATTACTAAACTGACAGAGGTCATTGATCTGGACAAATGGTTATCATGGGCAAGAGGTGAAGAATCTCAGAATACCATGGGTCCTTTTCATTCTATGCCTAATTAATTCCAGGGCTAATAGGAATTTCTACCAGTGGCTGAGCAACTCTGTAAAGTTACATGAATTAAAATAGCAATTCAGAGTACAGAGTATGTCATTCATGACCCAGTCAGAAAAACAGGACCTACACCAGCTAGCTGAAGAGGAGAATTACATGTTGGAAGCTGTTTGCCAATGGATTGAGAGAGCTGGAAAGCTCCACTGGGGTTGGGGAGCCTTTCCAGGCATGAGCCGCCTGAGGGAGTCTGGGTACTGGACCTAAGTGTCAGGTGTTGGGACTGTGCAGGGGACAGAGCTGCAGATGGCATAGCTTCTTGAAGAGCAGATGCAAAGCAGTATCTGGGTTCTCGCCTCCTTTCTCCTTCCCGTGCCCTATCTCAGCCTCCTGTTGGTGTTAATAAGATGCCAGTTGGCAGGAGAGCCTGGCGTCTGCAGACAGAGCCAGCTGAGGGTGAGGACAGCTCTCAGAGCAAAGAGGCAAATGACCAGCATGTGTGCGTACACACACACTCACACGGATTACGCATTTTAAATTCTATCCAGCCTCAAAAAAGAAGGAACTCCTGCCATATGTGACAACATGAATGTTGCTGGAAGACATTATGCCCAATGAAATAAGCTGATAAGAGAAGCACAGGTACCGCACGATCTCCTTTATACGTGGACTCTAAAAGGGTCACCCACAGAAGCAGAGAGTCCAGTAGTGGTTGCCCACATCTGGGGGCTGCAGGCTTGAGGGGTGGTCGTTTAAAGGGTGCAGAGCTTCAGTTACGCTGGATGAATATGTCCCACAGATCTTGGGTACAGCACACACCTCTAGTTAACAAGATGGTGGTGTGCACATCAGCATTTCTTACAAATGTACATCTCATGGGGAGTGTTCTTACCACAAAACTAAACCAAAGGGGCACAAGGAAACTTTGCGATGTGTTAGATGTGTCTGTCACCCGGATGGTGGTGATGGTATCACAGGCGTCTATGTACAAACTCATTGAATTGTACACATTACATGTGTGCAGTTCTTTGTATAGCAATGATACCTCAATAATGCTGTTACAAATGGTTACATTTAGAAGGTGGTAGAATACATGGCGGTTGTTTCAGTGCAACCAGATTGTGGGTCAAATCTTGATTTCATTCTGTTGACTTTTAAAGATTGACTTGATTAGAAACCCTGGTGCTTGATACACGAGCCTGCTGAAAACAAACACAGATTGTGGAATGAATAACAAATTCTCAACCCACAGGTCCAAAGAGAAAAAAAAAAATCATGCTAAATATTTCAAAGTAGAAAACACAAGAATTAAGCATTCCATTCACATTCAACTAAAGTGCAATCCCCAGATCTGGAGAACTGAGCTTTTTTCATCAGTTGAAAGTTCAAGGAAGAGATGATGAAATCCCAAGCTTAGTCAATGAAGGGTTTCTAATACAAAAGTCCCATCAACTTGAGCTTATAAAGGGTTTCACTGTGTGGGGAGGGTGAATTGGAAATGTATCATCTCCCCAAAGATAGCAAAGTAAGTTGTTTATCTATAATCTCGGCCCCAAATAGTGGCGAAGATGATGGACCCTAGAAAACTCTGGATCACCAGGCAGTGCATGGTTAGCCAGAACAGATACTTGCACTGTGTTTCTAGAACTTTGAGATACAAATTACTGTAAAGCGATCCCCCAGTTGGTGTGTTCCCCCATACCTGACAGGTACAAACGCATGTGTTCTCTGGTAGGATCTCCGTTCATGACTGACATCGCCACAATCCCATAAAAAACAATTGCAAGACAGGTGGTTGACGCACTTGCCCAAAGTCATAAAGCACTTGCAGAGAAGAAAGTCCCATGAGCAAGAGCCTGTAGGCGCAGGGGTCCAGTGCCCAGGCCTCCAGGGATCGGAATTCTCTTACACCGCTTTTTGAAATACCCGTACTCTGCGAAGACAAGAATCACATTGATTTTTGGATTCACGCCGTATCTCCCCATGTGATTAATCAGTATTTAATCCCTGTTTCCTTACCATAGTCTTTCTTACTAGAACCTTTTATGACACTTGGCACACAGTAGGGCAAGTTCTGGTCTCATTCCTCCTCAGAAGGTAGTTTTCTGTTCTTGGCCTGTTGGTCGTCTATAGAAGCGTCAGGATCCACCTCAACTAGTAAAGGAAGAAACATGTACATATGGGCATTTTTAATAACACAAGGACATGTACACAGCGTCTAGGAAGGAGCCAGTGTTCCCTGTCTGAGACGCATTTCCCTTTGAGCTTCACAAAGAAAACAGTGGGGAATTTGCACCCGTGTGGAGCTTAGAAAGATGTTAATGATGGAGGGTCTTCTTACACATACCAATTGTGTAATTATTGGCATATTTAATTTTTTCAGTACTGTACAGTACAATGTCGTATTTTTAAAAATTATTTTGTCATGTGTTAGCTATGTTTTATACACACATATAAAATACATATGCATATGTTCATATATACACATGTGCACATACGGGTATACCCACACGCATACACTGTGTGTGAAGTTACGTATATTGATTCATAAGTATATATCATATCTAAGGTCTATATTTGATACTAAAGTATGTCTTTTGAAAAATTAATACAAACTGTCTTTTTAAAATTACACATTGTAATTCTTTGTTGCTAGTATAGAAGCTCTTTATTCTGTAAGATTCATTGCTTTTAACTGAATAAAAACTGTCGGCAAATAAAAACCTACCTCCAAAATCCCTGGAAAATTGACGAGAAATCAGGGGGCAGGGAAGTTGGCCATAGGCGTCTAAAAAAGTACTTTGCCCTGATGTGGGCGATGAATACAAAAGGAAATGCTTGGTCACAGTGTTGCCAGGAAATTAATAGCTGGATTGTAGTCATTTAAGTGGAAAAGGAAAAGGGAAGACAGAATTGAGTTCTGTGAAAAAGCATGAAGGTCGAGCTTGGAAGCCATCCAGAAATATTTTGCTCTCCCTGTAAACTTGTATTACATTCTAAGTCCATCTTTAGCTGGGCCACACGTGATTGAATGCAATGCCACCAAAAACTAAGTTAACTTTTTATTCCCACTTAATTCAGTAATTTAGATCAGCAGAGTTAAAATTGTGTTATTCCGAGGACTGTTTTTATTAACGTCCTAAAGATCTCTTAACTGGCTTATTCCTCGTCGTGAGTACATAACCGACAAAAAGAAACTATGACGTTACAGTGCAGTGGAAAAAGAGTGAGTCTTTGGTTGGGAATGAAAATAAAAATATAAGCACTGTAATTTCATGGATGTTAGTTCTGTAAGGGCAAATACTCCTGTGTAGCATCTGGAATCCACATTCTGAGTACCTAATTTGGAAAACCACTTAGTCCTGTAATTCATGTAAAAAAAAAAATATATATATTCATGTATATATGAATATGTAGATATGAAACAGTCGGCCATTCGCTGTCGTTCTGTTTGTGTAGCATTTAGCTGAGAATCTGTCCGTTTCTAAGGAAGAAGGGTTTTGTTTTATTCTTACCTTTCCTAAATCATCTGTAGGAGCTTCCTCTTCGATAGTTAGGTTCCTAATTCTTGACTTGGAAATATTTTCTTTTTAAAAACATACAGTGATGTACACATTTTAAAATAATTTCATGTTATTAATATCCTGAAGCTGACATCCTTCATTTCTTCAACTGACCTTGAGACACCTAAACAGTTGTAGCATTTTAGCTAATGTGCACTGGAACTTTGTCTCAGGATGAAAACTTTGTTTTTTCTTTCCATTCTTCCTAGGTGATGGGTTAAAATATATATAACCAGAAATATTTTCTAATAAAGGTAACATTGACAACTTATTACCATAATCTATTTTTTAAATTAATTAATTTATTTTTGGCTGCGTTGGGTCTTCACTGCTGCACAGGCTTTGTCTAATTGAGGCGAGCGGGGGCTACTCTTCATTGCAGTGTGTGGGCTTCTCATTGCAGTGGCTTCTGTTGTTTCAGAGCACGGGCTCTAGGCGCGCGGGCTTCAGTAGTTGTGGCGCGTGGGCTCAGTAGCTGCGGCTTGTGGGCTCTAGAGCGCAGGCTCAGTAGTTGTGGCACACGGGCTTAGTTGCTCTGCAGCATGTGGGATCTTCCCATCCCAGGGCTCGAACCCGTGTTCCCTGCATTGGGAGAATCCCTGCAGGTGGATTCTTAACCACTGAGCCGCCAGGGAAGTCCCACCATAAACTATTTTACATTAAGAGTGTAGGATTTCGGGGGCTTCCCTGGTGGCGCTGTGGTTGAGAGTCCGCCTGCCGATGCAGGGGACACGGGTTCGTGCCCCGGTCCGGGAAGATCCCACATGCCGCGGAGCGGCTGGGCCCGTGAGCCATGGCCGCTGAGCCTGCGCGTCCGGAGCCTGTGCTCCGCAACGGGAGAGGCCACAACACTGAGAGGCCCGCGTACCGCAAAAAAAAAAAAAAAAAAAAGAAGAAATCCTCTCATTGATAAATAACGTTCCTTTATGTTCTGTCAATGTTGGCTTCAAAATCTTAGCCGGAATCTTTCTAAGTTCTTAGGTGTGTCTGCAGTGTTAGAACTACCTAATGGTTTGGCAATTAATTAGCGTTTCTTCTGTAAGCTTGCGATTTCCGCCTTTTGCAGTGATGTATGACCTTTCCACAAAGAGGCAGTTCTTACTCCTGTTGATTTAATTACAGAGATGAACTTTAATTGCTGAAGGGTATTACTCCAGCCATGGGGCGCAAACATAGTTCCCTCTCTTATTCTTTATAATAAAAGATCCTCTTAAACGTCAAGCCTGGCAGAAGCCGCTTGAGTTCCTGTTGTTTTCCCTGATATCATGCTAGAACTTTCTCCTTCTTTTCCTCCTCCTTCTTTCTTTCTACTATTGCTATTGTTGTTATTTTATTTGGAATGGCATGCTTGTTAGATTTAGACTTACCACTTTAGGTTTTGTAGAGCTATTGAAATCTATTTTAAAAGATGAAAACCATAACAGGCAGTGGACTTGGGTTTTTTTTTCTTTAATTATAATTTGTATATTTTATTGCCTCTAATCTAATCATTCATTTTAATGACCAATCCTATTTTACAAGCAACTGAACAAAGAAAAAAATCCTGCCAACTAAACTATGAGACAATCTCTTTTATCACATATTATTTGAGGTTCTGAAAGAGTTTTTTTCAACTTAATTAAATATGTAGTTACCATATAAGACTCTTGCATATACTTTAAAAAGGCAATATAAACAAATTAAGTTGGTTAAGGTTTTCCTAAAACTCTGACCTTCAAAGGACCAATTTCTGAAAATCTTTTTAACTCATGGGCTTCATGTCCATACTTTTAAACACAATGTCATCCTGAATGCCATCTAGACCACTGTGATAAAGCATTTCTTTCTTCCTTTTTTTTAACATCTTTATTGGAGTATAATTGCTTTACAATGGAGTGTTAGTTTCTCTTTATAACAAAGTGAATCAGTTATACGTATACATATATTCCCACATCTCCTCCCTCTTGCGTCTCCCTCCCTCCCTCCCACCCTCCCTATCCCACCCCTCCAGGCGGTCACAAAGCACCGAGCTGATCTCCCTGTGCTGTGCGGCTGCTTCCCACGAGCTACCTATTTTACATTTGGTAGTGTTTATATGTCCATGCCACTCTCTCACTTCATCCCAGCTTACCCTTCAGCCTCCCCGTGTCCTCACAGGCAGTGGACTTTGATCTATGTAATACGAAATGCAAAATTTACTTCAGTGTTTTTGTCCTTTTGATTCACATTTGCTTTGTCTCTTGGAGCCAATTAAGCTATTTTTGTGTCATTTAAATTATTTTCCTATCAAAGAGAAAACACATCTAGAAAAAAGAGGGCAGATAACGGCTATCCTGAAAGATACATCAGAAATAGCCAACTTTCGATGAATCAGTCCTTTAATACTGTTGCTCTTACTGGTAGCTAGCACTTGGACATTTTGAATACTTATAGTTGAGTCACTGTATCTTTAGAATGAGTGTAGGTATCTAAAATGTATGTGTTTACAGTTGGAGCATCATAACCAATGTTCTCACATGAGATTCACAGCCCTCACTCATGTGTAGTAATAAGGTAAGAGACCACAGAATTTACAGAACGGCAATATTTATTATTATTGCTATTTTTTGGCCATGCCGCACGGCATGTGGGATCTTAGTTCCCCGACTAGGGATTGGATCCACGGCCCTGGCAGTGTAAGCACCACTTAACCACTTGGACACTTAACCACTTGGAGTCTTAACCACTGGACCGCCAGGAAGTCTCAGAACAGCAGTATTATTTTGAATGTCACCCTCAGGGACTGAGGAGTGCCTCCACCCCGAACTTTGTCATCACCCTCTTCGGTCTGCCAGCCTCACTCTTTAGAACATTTGACTTCAATGAAACGAAACATTCTATCCAGTGTAGAAAGAAGGGGATAAGGAAATATCGTGCATCCCACCCAGGGGCAACCAGCTCTTCTCTCTTGATTTTGGAAATGTGTTTCATTCTAAATCCTCATTATGTGAAAGTTAGATAAGAGCTTGGGTCCATGTTCCTGGGAGTTTCTCTTTTCAGGGTCTGTTGTGTACAGTCATGGTACTTCTGCACTACGTTTAGTCAATTTGGGGATTGTGTGTGTGTGTGTGTGTGTGTGAGAGAGAGAGAGAGAGAGAGAGAGAGATTGCAGGGGAGGGAATATAGACCAAGCATTAATAGTCTTTTGAATTTATTGCCAAAATCATGTATTTTCACATTCAACAGAACTTAACCATTATTCATGTCACCGCTTGAGACATCATCTGTGTGTGAAGGATTCTTGGCAACACACTCAAAAACTACAGAGAAGAGAGGAGTTGAAGGATCCTGCATACATTTGACTCTTAGATGCAGAAGTGCTGGGTTGTCTGTATGTCAAAGCTGTAGAGAGATTTTGCAAAGAAGATATTTCTAAAAATGGGGAGTCGTTGCTAGGCAGGACCTGTTCGAAATGGGAAGGAACCAAGTAATACATATTCGGACAAAGCTTTCCAATAAGAAGCTGAAGTGTAGACTCGACATGCTTACCTCTTGGTGCTCACGCTGTTGGATAACTTTAGAAGTAGAGTAAGATTGTAATTATAAATCATGGGGGAGGTGTTACCCCAAATTGGCATATTGGACCCAAGATATTATGGATATCTGTAAGGGGCAGAGAAAGGATTCACAAGAGATGGATTGGAGCATAGGGGTAGACACACGTTAAATTCAAGATTCAGGGTAATTCTCCTGCTGTTTATTTCATTCCTTAGCCCGTAAGAAGTTTACCAAGAAAATATCAGGTACGTGAGCTAAAGATACATTAATGAGCTCTTGTCGGGAAGAATAGTTTCATAACACAATTACATCCTCCGTACTCAGTTTCATTGTCTAATATGTGCTTTCTTTCTTTTTGTAAAGTCAGTTTTAGATTATGTTTAACCTGTACTCTGCTGCTTGGAAATAATTAAAAGCAAGGTTCCCAGGGAGAATTTCCTTGAGTCAGGTGCCCAGTTTACAAATCACATCCAGCCATATGCAAAAAGAACACAACATCATGACTAAGTGCCTTGTGTCCAGAAACGTCAGGTGGGTTTAACACGTGAAAATGAATCCATGTTTGTCTCTGTAATTCCGTTACCAGAATGAAGAAGAGAAACCATATAATCAACTTAGGAGATCAGAAAACATATTGAAAAAAAAAAAAAACTGACCAGGAGAATGGACAAGCAAATTGCAGTGTATTCATACCATGGGATATTATGCACTGGGAAAAAAAGAAAAAAAAGGAAAATCAAATACTGATGTGTGAATGGTGTGGGTGGCGCTTATTGACATTAGGTTGACTGAAAGAAATCAGGTACAAATCAGTGCACATTTGTGTGTTGAACTTAGGTTTGTATGAAGTTCAACACCAAGCAGAAAAAACAAACCATGGTTAATACAGCACAGAGCCATGGTCCTCAATCCTGGAAGGAACGTGGGAGAATTTTTTCTAGTGATAAAAATACTCTCCACCTTAAGGTGGCCAATTCATGGAATTATCAGAATATCTAAGCACCTGTTTCCCATCTGTGCATTTCACAGTGTGCAATTTTTTTTTTTTTTTTGGTGGTACGTGGGCCTCTCACTGTTATGGCCTCTCCCTTTTGTGGCCTCTCCCGTTGCGGAGCACAGGCTCCGGACGTGCAGGCTCACGGGCTCAGCCGCTCTGCGGCATGTGGGATCTTCCCGTACCGGGGCACGAACCCGCATCCTCTGCCTCGGCAGGCGGACTCTCAACCACTGCGCCACCAGGGAAGCCCCACAGTGTGTAATTTTTATCTCAATAAATTGCAAACAAGCAGATGCATCTCACAATTATGGGCACAGTAGACATTAGGGGGAAAAATGGAAGGAAAGCCAGTAGCCGTATCCCGAAGCTGTGCTCCTTAAGCAAAGCTCTTTGACATCCTATCTTTGCGTCAGTAAAATCCATATCCATTTCTTTCGATCATAATATAACTGTTTCGTGTAAGAATGACATTTTGAACTATGTGTCTTGGAATAAAGTTATTCTTGGAGATGCAATTTTTTTTTCCGTCTCCTTCAAGTATGCTTCGCGAACTTCCATAACCTACAGGTTCTCAGAGTATGGTATTGAGTGTCTCTAAAGATGTGGTTCAGCACTGAAGGAGAGAGAAGAAGAAGACTCAATGCCTTCAATCCGTCGATGGCAAAATTTGATTCTTCTGGGGTCACTGTCCCTTGCTGATGGAGATAGCAAGACTCCCTCTCTCTTATTTAGATGCTCCTTCTCTTTTTGCCAGTAAACTAACAACGCCCACACAGGGTGCTTCATCAATGCCAGCGGGAACCATTTAATTCGTTGGCCCTGTCGGATACAGATCCTTTAGCAAGTGAACCCCCTGTGGGACCGAAGGTCCTGTGCATTGAAGTTAGTTGTCACACAGACTTCTCATGCATCACGAGAAGCAGTATTGGAAAGGCCCAGAAGGACTCAGGATACTATCGTACTCCATGGTGACTCCTCCCAGTTGATGGGGAAGGTCACCTCTTCTGAATAAAGCTGTGGCATTGGAATGATCCCACCAAGCCCAACCTTCTGGGGGTCTTTTCTCCCTGCGTTGCCACAATCAAGTATTTGCGGCTCCGTTGTTCGAATAGTAATTCGAACATCAACATATAAAAAAGATCGGCAAAGATGAGACAGTTCCTCTCATGGACGTTTGGCTGTCCATTTGAGTGAATGCTTCGATGTATAATCTCCACTACAGAATATAATAATATGCTCAAAAATTTCATTTACGCTGCCACTTGGATGGACAGGGAAAATGACATTTATTTAGTCTGGAATCATCTGTCCTTTCTTCAAATCCCAACCTGCTAGTTAATAGAAAAAAAAAAAGAAAATCAACTACCTCTTTGACACAGTTTAACATCTTAGTTCCACTATATAATTTGAATAGTTTTTCTTATTATTAGATAGACTTTCTCGGAAAGAAATCTCAAGACTCTCGGCCTTCTAGCCTCTGCTTTTCCCCCAAAGATGTGGAGGAAGGACATCTTTGGAATGCTGGATGCAGGGGAGAGAGGGTTCGCTGGGTGCCACGTTGGGCCCTTCTGGTCATTGGCATTACCCTTCGTCCATCTGGGAACTCCTTGCTCTGCTACTGTCCTTAATTCGTGATTCTAGCTGTGCCGTTGATTGTCTTTTCTGTCTGACGCACCTTGGCCGTGGGTACCATTATGGTGGCCAACTCCAAGGGTCTCTCTTCCATTCATCTGATCTAGCAGCCCTCCTTTGCCTCTGTTCTGGAGTCCCGTGACCCTGCTTGGTCCTAGTGTGCTGGAAGATTCCTGTGGACCCCAGATTATACAGGAGAGAGCCTGAGGGCAGGGCTGCCTGTCTGTTGAGGACTTTGTTATTTCAGCCAGGAGTGCCTGGTTGAAATCTGTAGCTTTCCCCTGTTTGCTAATCTGTCCACACCCTGCTCTAGAATTAGAACACAGATCCTTGTTTTCCAGCTCACACACAAGTTCTTCAGAACTGTTGGGTCTTCCTCAAAAGGATGGCGTGTGATCGTTAAGGGAGGGTGAGACCAGAGTCAGAAGGAAACCTTTCCCACCCTTCAGTTTCCCTCCAGGTCTCATATCAATAAGCCCCTTCCACGCAACTTGTATTTAGCTGAGTAGGTACTGATGACCCTGATGTACGTAACAAGGGAAGGGAAGGAAGAAAGGAGAGTGTTGATAGGGTTCACATTAGTTTAGGACTATTTGGAAATATATATAAAGAAGCCAACTTGATAGAAATGAGTGTTACACATATTGCCCTGTGAGCCTACTTTTTCTGCCTTGCTTAAATAGTCTGGGTTGTTTATGAAATGCAGAAAGGTTGGTAAATGATATTGCATCTGAGCATTCGCTAAGCTCCATGTTGAATTTTGCTTTATTTTTGACTTTCCGTGAGCCTTGACTGGGTTACACACAGCAACCACCCGGCAGCTGCCATCGTCCTGGGTAGAGGACATGTGTTAGAAAACCTCGTAAGTTCTGTTCGAGTCCCTAAGGTTTTAACTCATCTCAACGTTTCATTTCCTCTAAGGATAATGAGTGGGGGGAAATGAGTATTATTTAGGCACTGCAATTGATTTCAAGTAAAGTTGAGATTAGTTTATCTTTCTCTTTTCCTTTTGATTTTAGGCACATGTTTTGCAATCACGATTTAATTTATTTTTGTTTTGCATATATTTTCCGTTAACATCTTAATGGAAAAACCCAAACGAGCTTTTTTGGCCAACCCAATAAAATGGGCACCTAAAAAGGTGGTTGTCCTTTTTTTTTTTGTATTTTGACTGTTATGCTCTACCTGAACACACAAATTCATAGTAATGTATTTTGAGACTTTTTTTTTTCATGTCTTCTACTTATTTATTTTTGGCTGTGCTGGGTCTTTGTTGCTGCACGCAGGCTTTCTCTAGTTGCGGTGAGTGGGGGCTACTCTTCGTTGCGGTGCACGGGCTTCTCGTTGCGGTGGCTTCTCTTGTTGCAGAGCACGGGCTCTAGGCGCGTGGGCTTCAGTAGTTGTGACACATGAGCTCAGTAGTTGTGGCTCGCTGGCTCTAGAGCACAGGCTCACTAGTTGTGGCACACAGGCTTAGTTGCTCCATGGCACGTGGGATCTTCCCAGACCAGGGCTTGAACCCGTGTCCCCAGCATTGGCAGGCAGATCCTTAACCACTGCGCCACCAGGGAAGTCTGAGACATTTCTGAAAAATATTTGTTTTCTATTTTTTACAATCATAACCTGTTGACAGGCTTTCAGTTTTGGAAGCAGATCTTAAAGTTTTTGTGAACAGAATACAGATGAATTGTCAGGGATTCCCAAGGACACACCTTGCTAGTGTATATTTTTTCTTTAAGGGGGAAAAGAAGAAAAAGACAGAACAAGTCCGCATTAATCAGACTACATTTTCAGAACTTTGACTAGTTCCAATATACACGTCTCTTTTATTTTTCTTTTAAAATGTAATCAAAAAATGGTCTCTGTTAAAATATGTAAATTTGATTTTGGTTAACTTTTAGAATAAATTTTATTTTCTTTGCTTTGTTTGACATATATTATTGACCTTGATGAAGTCTAAACTAGAAAGTTATTTTCAAAGGTCAAAACGTGAATTAATTTTTTAAAACCTGTATTTTTAAATCAGAAGTTGTGACTTCAAATAAGATTACAAGCATATTTCAATCAAAATTATAACTTAACAAAATATTGGTGAAGATCAGTAGTTTTGCTCCAAGTAGAGATACTTATTCTATTTAGGAAAAATAATTTTGTTAGAATATTACAAAAAGAAATAGATTACTGTGTTAATTACATTGATATTTACCCTATATATTCCAAGTTTTCCACAGTAACAGTATCATTTAATTAATCAGAAAAGAAATACAGCTTGTATTCTTCTTTGTTTTGAGAAAATGATAAACTGTTACATATATTCATATGTATACAAATATATATACACACAGGTATTTTTAATAATTCAGCTTCATCTCCTATCTGTAAGTAGAAGTCGCAACATTTATAGCATTGTAATTATAAAGTGATTATTACATCTTTCCTTTATTACATGCTTATATGAAATTATTCTTACCAATTTTTGCAGTTGCTATGGAATTCTGTTCGTTATAAAGAATATGTGTCCATATCCCTTTAAAGGAAAGACACAAGTCCATAGAAAAATAGCTATTCCTTTACATCAATTTCTTTTTTTTTTTTAATTTTATTTATTTATTTTGGCTGCATTGTGTCTTCATTGCTGTGTGCGGGCTTTCTCTAATTGCGGTGAGCGGGGGCTACTCTTTGTTGAAGTGCGCGGGCTTCTCATTGCGGTGGCTTCTCTTGTTGCAGAGCAGGGGCTCGAGGCATGCGGGCTTCAGTAATGGTGGCACATGGGCTCAGTAGTTGTGGCTCGCAGGCTCTAAAGCGCAGGCTCAGTAGTTGTGGCGCACGGGCTTAGTTGCTCCACAGCATGTGGGATTTTCCCGGACACGGGCTCGAACCCTTTTCTCCTGCATTGGCAGGTGGATTCTTAACCACTACGCCACCAGGGAAGTCCCCTAAATTTTTTAATAGATTAAAAAAAATACTAATTCTACACAAATTGTCTCATAAGCTGAAAGAAAAAGGAGCATTTTAAATCTCATTCTATAAGGCTAAACATACCCTAATACCAAAAACAGACCGTAGTATAAACGTAGTATAATTGGGAGAAAAAAAAAAAACTACAGAAAAATATCTCTCCTAATCATAATTGCAAAATTCTTCAAAAAATATTGTCCAAGGGAACCCATACGATAAATATGCAAACACTGTGTATTACATGTATGTAGTACTATATGTATGTAATATAATATTTCAACATGATGAAGGGTATCTAAGGACCTAAAGTGAGTATCGTATTTCATTGTAAAGACTAAATTTTCCCGGATAAGGTAGGGCCATCAAGTTGTTTTTTTGGTTTTTTTTTAGTGTTTCTTTATTTTGCTTTTAACATCTGCAGTAATTGCTGTGATATTGCCATTCTGTTTCTACTATCAGCATAGTGAGTCTTCTGTCGTAATTACTGTTGCCAGAAGTTTACCAATTTTACTGTTACTTTCAGAGAACCAGCTTTTGGTTTCATTTGTTTTGTGTTTTGTCTCTGTTTTCTATTTCATTGACTTCCACTTTGACCTTTATTATTCTCCCCCTGCTTACTTTGTTCCTTTATTTCATCTTTTCACGTTGGAAGCTGAGGGCACTGACTTGAGATTTTTCTTCTTTTCCAATCCAGGAATTCGGTGCTTGCCTCTAGTAACTGCTCTCTGTGCATCTCACGCATTTGTGGATGGTGCGCTGTTAAAGGCACTCAGTTCAAAACAAATATCTGTTTCCTTTTTGATTTTTTTCATTGACTCATAGGAGTGTGTTATTCATTTTCAAGTGGTTTGGGATTTTCCAGATGGCTTTCTGTTCATGATTTCAACATTGATTCTACTGTGGTCCGAGAACGTCCTATTTATGACTTAAATACTTTGGGCCCAGGATACAGTCAACATTGGCAAATGCTGAGTTCCCCAGAATGAACTCTATGTCCTGCTCTTGTTGGGTGACTCTTCTCTAAAGGTAGATGAGGTCCATTTGGTGGAGTCTGTGCTTCCTGCCCTTTTGTTTGTTTAAATTTTTCCTCTTCTGTCCACTTGTTCTATCAGCTATTGATGGAAGGGGATTAATACTTCCACTGTGTTTATGGATTTGTCTATCTCTCCCTGTAGTTCTTTAAGCTTTTCCTTCAAGTACTGTGAAGCCCTGTAATTAAGTGTATACATTTTGAGGATTGTTCTACGCTATTGAGGAAAGGACCTGTATGTCATTATGGAATGACCTTCTTTATTCAGGATAATTTTCTTTGGCATCAAACTTACTTTGACATTGATTTATCCATTATATATTTCTTTTGTTAACCTGATCAGGGTTTATGCATTTCCTTCGACTTTTAACCTATTAATGCTTGCATACTTCACACGGGTTTCTCTAGGAAGTATATAATTGAATCTTAATGTTTTATGCAATGTGACAATATCTGTCCTTTAGTTGGCAGCCTTGAGCTCCTTTACATTCACTGGGATCATTTATAGGGTTGAATGTAAACCTTCCCTCCTGAAGCGATGTGTACCGCTTACATATACTAGAAAAGATCACACACGATATCATGGCATTTCTGTCCTGGCCTTCGATTATCGCTACCGTAAATTTTACTGCTGCATGTTATAAATACCACAATGCATTGCTGTTATCATTGCTTTTAAAAGTTCTAAGAAAGAACCTTTATTTTTACACAGTTGTCACTGTCACTGCTCTCTCTTCCTCTGTAGAGACTGAAATTCCATAGTCTGTCATCTCCCTTTACTGGAGCAAATGTCTTTAGGTTTTCTTCTCTACGATAAAGCCTTTAGTTCATCCTCCCTTCTTTTATTTCAGCTATTGTATTTTTCATTTCTGTAATTTACATCTGGTTCTTTTTTAAATACTTTCTGATTTTTGCTTAGATTTTATATATATCTATATATTTTTTTAATTTGTTGGTAGAATATAATTGCTTGCTGAAGAATTTTTATGTTTGGTGCTTTAAAATTCTTGTCTGACGATTTCCTCTCAGTGTTGGTGTCTCATAATCGTCTTTCCGTCCTTCCAGCTGTGGTTTCCAGGTTATTGCTGTAGCAAGCGACTGTTACATTGCATCCTGGACATTTTGGTGTCGTGTTAGAAGATCTAAATGGGATTCAGAGTCTCCTGTTTTCACAGGTAATCATGCTGCGTAGCCCTTAGCGTGCAGATCCTGGCTTACTTTCCTGATCTGTAAATCTGGTCTTTGTTTGTGCTGCTACCTAATGGTTTCCCTGAAAAACTCTCGATAGTATGTCACACTGTCACCTGGTTCCCCAGCATGCTTCTTTATTGAAAACCAGTACCAAACAGTGTCCTGCCTGTAACATGTTTAAACCAGAAAAGTGAAAGTCCTCCTTCTATCTCATCTGCATAATCCACTCTCATCTCTTCCCGCTGTACCTATTACCCTGCAACTTACTTTCCCCTTAACAAAATACCTTGGAGGACATTTCCCATCTGCCCCTGTATGTTTCTGCGCGCTGTCTAAACAGCAGGCCTAGGCCAGGCCGCTCTTGGACCATCCATTACAGTTCAGCACTTGGGGTGGCGGGGGCCATCGCCTAGTGTTCGTAACTGCAACGCTGCAATGATTTTCTACTTCACAGCTCATTCTCAGCATAATAAATTGAACTGTGTATAGAGATAGATTTACACATGTGCCCCAATTGGCCACTGGCCTTAAGACGCTACCCATCGTGGGAAGAGACGTCGTAACTAATAGTAGGAGAAATATCACACCTGATCATACGAAATGCGGCTGAATTGGTCAAAGCTTGACTTAGAGCACTGCATAACTCTGAGTAGGGAGTACTTCGCTCGCCCCAGTGATCTCTCTCTCTCTCTCTCTCTCTCTCTCTCTCTCTCTCTGTTTTCATGAATTTCCCAAGCTTCACCTTCGTTCTTGCACTGTGTTCCCTCTTGCAGACACCCCCTACCCACTCTCTTTCCTACACGCGGAGTTCCAGACTCCATCCATCCCAGCACAGCTCATGAAATCCTACTCTTACATTTGTTTACAAGTTGTTTGGGGTTCCTAAGCTAAATCTTCCTGCCTGTATTGAAGCAAGGGCATACATCACCCCTACCTGGATTCCTAATTATATGTAGGGCAGAGATTTGGGGCACCCAAGACCGGCTAGGTAAGATGATCTGGTTCAGCAGTTGCTTTGGGAACAGAACTATACTTTTTAAATGAAAACTTTGGAGAAAACATCCGGTATATGGGCTGAGACAGGTACAGAACACGAGGAGCTTAGGGATTATCATACAGAATCTTGGTCAGTGTTGACACTAGTTATATCGTAGAGCTCCTACAAGATGAATGAACTGGCTAACTCTTTTTCGAGGTCTGCTCTGTATCACCCACGGAACCCTTGCCTTGGTAGAATTATCACACGTGAAGGAAAGATTGTTGACCCGATTCTCCAAACCGTAACTTTCCTACTTCCTTACTTACAAACCATTACATTCCTTACTTACCTCCCTCTCTCATCTACAGGCAGTACGTAGCTATCAACATCTTGGTCGGATCTCACTTCAGCCCGATAGAGAAGTAGCAACTTTTTACAGATATATCCTCGTTGTTGCAGGAAATAGGGGTTTATCACTTCTCACAATGCTACAAAAGCTGCCATCAACAATGTTTTTTGATAATCTGAGTCTACTTGTTTCCACTAGTCCGATAAATCCATTTTTCTTTCCTATATGATAAAAATGTCAAAGGGAAAGCAAAGTAGGGTCAAAGCATGTGTATGATATTCAAATCACGTCACTGCAACATTGTTGAAGTTTTTCCCTTTAGAAGTAATTACTTTGCAAAGAATGCCTCAAGGGCCCTGTATTTTTCCATCATAAAGCAAAACACAGGGCTTCCCTGGTGGCTCAGTGGTTGAGAGTCCGCCTGCCGATTCAGGGGACGCGGGTTCATGCCCCGGTCCGGGAAGATCCCACATGCCGCGAAGCGGCTAGGCCCATGAACCATGGCCGCTGAGCCTGCGCGTCCGGAGCCTGTGCTCCGCAACGGGAGAGGCCACAACGGTGAGAGGCCCGCGTACCGCAAAAAAAAAAAAAAAAAAGCAAAACACAGATTTAATAAAAGGAGCCTGAAGACAGGCTTTTGGCATCATAATTAACTTTCAAATGGGTTGTTTGAATTTTTTGACTCATTAAACCCTATTTTGGATGCAATCTATTCTGTAATCAACACTTCACAGTTTTCTTTTTCGTGTGTGACATGTATTGAAACAGTGTTGTTGTTGTTTTTAAATTCACACAGCATGAATAACACCATGATGTGTATTATAAATGTCGAGAATCTGGAAACTTGAGAATAAGTCAGAGTGTAGAACTGACTCAAAGTGGATTGATGATTTCTTAGATGTGAACAGGAAATAAGTAGAAGAAATACTGTTAATTTTGTTGGGGGGCGGAAATAACCAAAAACCAACAAGCTCATTCCAAGAGAGAGACATGCCTGTGTTTTTACCCAAGACCAAAAAAACTGGACTTAGTAGATCTTATTCCGTGATAAAACACTGCAGTTACTGAAGTTGAATTTTAACAGTTGCCCAACATACTTTTTAGCATCTATTTGTCACCTTTTTTGTCTTACTGACTATGGTAATTGTCGTTCTGTTTTATAAAATCACTGTTCTAATGAAATGATTTATATACCTAGCTAACTTGCCAATAACTATAACAGGTACCTTTATATGCAGTCAGAATCCACATTGTTCCTAGCCCCCAATCCATGGTTCCTACCTCCTGAAGTTCATGTCTTTCTGTCACCCCCTCTCCTGGTGTGTGGACTGAAACTAGGGCCCTGATTCCAACCAGAAGATGACAGGAAAGGCGGGTTGGGGAAACGTAGACAGGGTAGCTCGCACATGATTACACGTGAATGAGTAGAAGAGTTTTTCAAGCGTCAGATTTGCATGTTTGTTTTTCTGGAGTCCCATTGTTTTTTTGCCACCTTTGTAGAGGCAAGCTGCTATAACCCCGCATGTCAGGGAACCATGGAAGGGAGGGTGCATTTTCTCACGCAGTTTTCTCTCACGCAGTCTATGAATTGAACCATCTCGTGTTGAAGGACCTTAAAATAGATGACGCAGGAATTGGCAAAATTAATATGAAGACCTGGAAAAATTAAAGTCATATTTTTAGATTTAGTGCACCTCTTTTTGTCACTTCCGATCAATAATTTAAAAAAGGAGTAAAGACATCAATTTACGCTTTGAAAGAAACAATGCGTTTGATTTAATGGGTATATATATATTGGGTTGGCCCAAAAGTTCGTTCGGGTTTTCTGTAACATCTCACGGAAAAGCCCGAACGGTCTTTTTGGCCAACCCAATAGAAACCTATGCCCATCAGTTAGAAAATACACATCATTTCAAGTACACATAAAACAAATATTAGACTGTAGAGAATATCCATGTTTCAACTTGATTAGGACTTTCTGGGCAAAGTTTACTGGAACTTGTTTTATGGGAGAAGCTTTAGAAGTGAAGAGATGACGCATATACAGTGACCATCGGGGAGAGATGTCCCTGCCTCAAAATGTGAGTTCATATTTCAAAGGGGAATTGTGGCAGGGGTCTCCAAGACCGCCCCTTGGTTGGATCATGCGCTAGGAAGATTCAGCATATATAGTCTATGATTTATCACAGCAAAAGGATGCAAAGCAAAATCAGCAAAGGGAAAAGACGTTCCTGAAGTCCAGAGAACACCAGGTGCAAGTTTCCTAGAGTCCGCTCCCAGTGGCCATGCTTAATCCCTCCAGTATCAAATTTTGAGAGCACACACGTGACTGTCCAACAGGGAAGCTCATTAGAAATCAGTGCCTGAGGTTTTTATTGGGGGCTGGTCACATAAGTACCCTCTGCTTAGTATGTACCAAAACAGCAGACTCCCAGAAGGAAAGCTGGCTTTGAGCCCATGTTGTTGTACAAAGCATTTAGGCAAAGTGAGCCACCTTTATCAGTTAAGGGAAGGTGGGAACCCACCTGAAACTCAAGTTCCCAGGTAGCAGCCAAGGACCAGCCTTGACTGTAGAACTTTCTAAGGCCGGCAGTCTCAGAACTGCCCTGGTTAACTCTTGTCTACACAGAGATAGAACACTGGGTTGTAAAAATTATCTCCAATCTCACTCAATGAGGTGTCTGTTTACATGCTAATAGGTAAGAAACTGGGAACTTCTCCTCCTTTTCTAAAAGGTTTTTTTTTTTTTTTTTTTTAGTATACATTAAGGAGATTAGGTTCTTTCCCTCCCCACTTCCTGCAATGATAAAACAATATGCATAATAAGGGAAGGGTGTAGAAGGTAGCCCGTGTCATGAAGTACTCAGAGCTTCTTCCTGGGGTTGAAAGAAGTCTTCCCATAGGGCTTGGTTATAGAATTATATCATTTATCCATCATTTACTCACCGCTTCAGCAAAGACACCAAATCATCAGTAAGGAACAGAACAGAACACAGCACAGAACAGTGGGTACTGAATGCTGGATGTAAAGAAGGCACTTTTAAACGTTTTCAAATCCTGAAATTCCTAAGCACCTTCTTTTTTTCTTCTTTCTTAACATATGTATGTGTTTAAAAATATTCACCACTGCATTTTGACTTACTCAAATCATTAAACATAATATTTGTTGTTAGTATTTTTTGGGGGGGGAATTAAAATAAATTGTTTTCATTGGGGTGTAGTTGCTAACCATCTTTTGGAAAATTTTATATGGAAATGGTTTATACTGAGATTATGTGATTACATAAGATTATATATTCTTATGAATGCATGGTTACATATTCTTATGAATATGACTATATATT
The DNA here is from genome assembly GCF_949774975.1 of Lagenorhynchus albirostris. Classification (NCBI taxonomy): domain Eukaryota; kingdom Metazoa; phylum Chordata; class Mammalia; order Artiodactyla; family Delphinidae; genus Lagenorhynchus; species Lagenorhynchus albirostris. Next base: position 129,086,172 of record NC_083116.1, read on the forward strand.
CTTATGAATATATGCCTGAAATATTTTATATGGAATGTTTTATACTGAGATTATATGATTATATAAGATTATATAGGGACTTCCCTGTTGGCACACTGGTTAAGAATCCGCCCGCCAATGCAGGGGACACAGGTTCGAGCCCTCGTCTGGGAAGATCCCACGTGCCGCGGAGCAGCTAAGCCCGTGCGCCACAGCTACTGAACCTGCGCTCTAGAGCCCGTGAGCCACAAGTACTGAGCCCGCGCGCCTACAGCCCGTGCGCCACAACAAGAGAAGCCACCGCAATGAGAAGCCCGCGCACCACAACAAAGAGTAGCCCCTGCTCTCCGCAACTAGAGAAAGCCCGCACGCAGCAACAAAGACCCAACACAGCCAAAGATAAATAAATGAATACAATTTTTAAAAAAGATTATATATTCTTAGGAGTATATGATTACATATTCTTATGAACCTATGACTTACGATTATATGAGAACAGATTATATGACTAATATCAGGAATTCATGAATATTAATTACAACTTCAGGACAATTGTATCCCATGGTAACTGCCAGTGTTTATTGTATACTTAGTGCATTCCACCCACCATTCTAAGTCCTTCACCGGTAGAGCCTGTAATTCTCAAAGCAACCTGTGAAAGAGTTGCTCTTGCGATAAATCGGAATTTCCCGTTAAGGAGGCAGCTGCAAGAGGAAGAGCAGGCCCGGCTCCCGTGAGGAACGAGCATTGCGGGTAGGATTGGAGCGCGGACCTTTTCCCTGTTCAGGTCAACAGGATGTGCACACAGAGCGTGAAAGCAGATTCCCAAGACGGGCAAGTGATTCCACATCTGAGTGACGTAGATGAACCAGGGAAGGTTGCCTTCAGCCAGACACGGTGTCTTTCATGTGTTTGCTTGGAATAATGAGTGTGCTGAGGTCCTGATGCCCAGATATCAAGAATGGCTCTTCTGTCAGGGCTACGGATATCACAAACTGGGCTAGAAACACGCCCAGAAGGAGGGTGGGACGACCAGACTCCTGGCCAGCATGTTGCTCGTGGTCAGGACCCATGTATTCATAGCCATGATGAGTTAACTTTAGATATAGTATGATTCTCACTTTCAGTTGTATAAAACTTTCACACATTGTAGGTGTTCCCTACCACGTGTAAATCCAGGGCAAGTTTTCAAAGGGACTTGTCAAATCTCATCCAAACCTCAGTAACCCATAGACCTCAAAACAAAATCACATTCAACAACAAAAAAGCGAGAAGTGTCAAACCCAGTGGGGAATTCAGCACTTCAATGAACTCATCTTTCAGGATGCTGTAATGTGGAAAGATTGGCTCAGGGTGAGGCCAAAAAACGCAGTTCTCTTTGACATCCATGTTCCCCCAAACAAGGTCTGTTGATAAAACAGGATGAGGGTGAATGGGTATGAACCCCGGAACTTTGGATCCAGCTCTGAAGGAAAATGAATTCCATCTTGGCAGGCAGGATCACGTGCCATGGCCTTAGGTGCTGCCGGCTTTATGCATCAGTACTGTGCCCTCCTCCACCCTGCCCCCTCTCCCTTCAGGCACTGAGGAAAAGCAAAAGTTTGACGTTCAGAGGCTCAGAACAAAGGCAGACTGTAAGAATGAAACGATGCGTGGCCCGTGTGGAACAGTTATCATCGCATTTCTATATTAATTACAGCTCCAATCAGGATAGCCACGGGAGTCCCATCAATTCCTCTTGAACCTGGGGCCCCTGGAGCACCCTAAACGATCTTGTGCCGAAGAGAAACGACTCTGCTTTGGAGTGGCCATCAGTCAAGTGAATGGGACTTCGTCATTTCTATTAGTTCTTTGGGGGAGGACTTCCATCTTGAAGTATGGAAATGAGGAAACCTGAAAACTGAATTAACTCGAAATGCTCACCCGAGGTCATCTCTTAACATAGCCCCCTTGAACATCATCTCCTCAAGAGACTAAATGAAAATGTTGGCGCCTGAGAACCGCCACGTTGAGATTTTTTCAAGCCTGAATCATCAGGTCATGTAAAGGAGAGTCTGATTCTTTTCCAGGTTTATCACGTCTTATTGGTAACGGCTCATTCTGAATGTGTTGGCTTGTCTTTGCATCATGGTTTTCACAGCATTCTAATGTACACGAACGTGCACCATGAGATGCTGACATACATATTTACTCCTTAAAGTATTGTGAATTCACACACCAAATTCCTTACTCTAGTTTGTAATATGTAGTTTACTCCTTGGAGTGTAATCCAGTGATTTTAAGATGCCGAACTGCAAAATGTGACTATATTTGCGGTGGACGCAGAGTTAAAGTATACTGCAGTTGAATGTTTTGAAATTTTGATCCATACTTCGGGATAATATTTAACCATGCATTTCATTAATGCCTAGTTTTTATTAATATCTTGTTTAATATCTATGCTGTCTTCCATAATTGGTATCAAGCACTCTTTTAGATTTGAAATAAAATATAGAATTCTTTACCAATGTTAGCTGTCAGTTCCTTAATGTTTCATACCAGAATAAATGTAGGGTGTACTAAATACCTTTATAACTAGGATTTGAGAGAGGAAAAAAAGGTACTGTTCAGTGAATCCAGTGGGTTTGTTAGCATTGTGAAATACCAAGAAAGTGGTATCAACTATAGCAATGATGTTTCCCATGAAATCAATGTTATTTTTCGATTTAACCCTGTGTTAAAGTATCTTTCAGGGAAACATCCTTTTTTGTTGTTGGTGGTGTTTAAGCATCCCCTTTTTTCTGTTGAACCCAATATTGAAAGACAAATATTTCAAATGTGTACATTGCGTAGACTTTAGTTTTATAACACGGAATCATTTGAGTTGTAACATTTTGCTTTTAGACTTGGTGCTTTAGGGTGGCTAATCGGCCAACAAGAAGCAGTTGTAATAAAGTTATGGATGTGTTACAAACACACTTTTGATATGTGTTTTACAAAGTCTAGTTGTAATCACGATAAGACCCTGACCCTCACACGTACCCTAAATAATGTGGGGTTTTAGGGCTCTTTTAGCAAAAGCTCTGGTTGCCTTAAGCTTCAGTATGTATGGCAGGAAGAGCCCCGTAAAATAGACTCTTTCTTGCGTTGATTTGGTAACAGGAAGTCACAGATTTGCATCTGCTAATTAATTCAGGAACAAGTATAGCAATTCTGTGGTTCATTTGGTGTCCCTTGAAACAGATACAAGGGACAAAAACACTGAAAAGCTAAGGTGATGTTCTTGGATACAGATAACCCTAAAAATTAAAATTAGTTCCCCTTATTAATAAAAACAAACATGCAAGTAGTTACACATGGGGTTGTATACAGATACACACACATTAGGTATATAAACATCAAGGGTGAGGTATAGCCAACATTTTGTTGTAAGAAGGGGTGTTTAAGTAGAATTGATTCAAATCTATTTATTGTAGTAGACTTAAAGAAGTCCTTTTTTGTTTTGTTTTGTTTCTTGCGGTACGCGGGCCTCTCACTGCTGTGGCCTCTCCCGTTGCGGAGCACAGGCTCCGGACGCGCAGGCTCAGTGGCCATGGCTCACGGGCCCAGCCGCTCTGCGGCATGTGGGATCTTCCCGGACCGGGGCACGAACCCGTGTCCCCTGCATCGGCAGGCGGACTCTCAACCACTGCGCCACCAGGGAAGCCCAGAAGTCCTTTTATACCAGTCTTTGCATGAATGTTGCTCAGAACTGAAATCATCCTAACTTTAGGTAGATTCTTTCACCCCATAGTTGAGGAAGCTAATACTCTTTATTCTTCCACATTCGTATTTCTGATTTACACAGCATCCTAGCTTGCGCATCTTTTGTATTGGTGAACATCACGACTTGAGTTGATTTGTCACCATTTTGTTGTATCTGTAAAAACACTGAAGATAATACCTCTTTTTGTATCACTGTAAGTCTAGTTACACTCTGTCACTACGCAAAGCTATTATGTAATTATTGGCTATATTCCCCACACTGTGCATTTCATGTCGCGGTGATGCATTTATTTTGCAACCGGAAGTTTGTACTTCTTTCCTGATTTTTTTTTTGCCCGTGCTACTCAGAAGCTTTAGGAGTAAAGGCAACAACATCCTAATTAATCTGTCACAGGAGCTAAAGAGAAAAAAGAAAGAGATTGCAAACAAGTAGGAAAGATCGAGGAAGACAATAGTCATCAGGCATGTGCGTCATGATTTTGATTCTTGGATTTTCTAGCATCTGTATCATGTTGTTTACTTGGTTTCTTGGTAAATAACGTGACTACAGTCCACAGAAATTCGGAAACCCCTGAGGACATAAACTTGTAAGGCAACACTAAACCCCGTGTGATTTATTTTGCTCCAATTACCTTAAATTGACGCTAAGACCATACCTCAGAGTTTGTCTGCATTGGAGAAATCTTTAAGTGCTGACATTTGCAAAGTGTTTAACATACAAATGAATGTACACTTTCAAATGGAGATTTGCATTTTCATCACGACATGCAATTCTTATCATCCCCTGATAATGCAGTCTGACTTCACAACACAGCCTTTGCAGAAGCTGTTCCGTTGCCTGAAACATTCTTCCTCTTCTTCTTTTCTTTTTTAATTGAATTATAGTTGATTTACAGTGTTTTCCTGATTTCTTCTGTACAGCAAAGTGACTTATGTATACACATATATGCATTCTTTTTTATATTCTTTTCCATTACGGTTTATCCCAGGAGACGGGATATAGTTCCCTGTGCTCTACAGTAGGACCTTGTTGTTTATTCTAAATGTAATAGTTTGCATCTGCTAACCCCAAACTCCCAGTCCATCCCTCTCCCCTCCCCCTTGGCAACCACAAGTCTGTTCTCTATGTCTGTGAGTCTGTTTCTGTTTCATACATAGATCACTTGTGCCATATTTTAGATGCCACATAGAAGTGACATCACATGGTATTTGTCTTTCTCTGTCTGACTGACTTCACGTAGTGTGATCATCTCTGGGTCCATCCATGTTGCTGCAAATGGCATTAGTTCATTCTTTTTTAGGGCTGAGTAGTATTCCATTGTGTGTATGAACCACATCTTCTTTCTCCACTCGTCTGTCGATGGACACCTAGGTTGCTTCCACGTCCTGGCTATTCTTCCTCTTCTCGACTCTAGAGTTAATTTCGACTTTGCCCTGTGGGATCTAGCCTCTGTCTTTCTCTTCCTTAATGACGCTCTTCCAAGTCCCTTGGTCAACTGACTCCTTCTTCCAAGCACATAGCAAAGTGCACGTTTGGAAACGGGACGGGTGGTGTTCAGTTTCGGGGGGGGGCATAGGTGCCCCTTCAAGGTTTGATGATCTTCTAAATCCCAGTTGTGTCTTACTCATATCCCTGTGTCTTCTTTTAACGCAAACACTGGTGCAAAGCTTACCTTGTTAATCACTTCTGACTTGTGTGTTCATGTTCTATTGATACGAGATGACCCCCCTCATGTTCTTACCATTCCAGTAAGGAAGGAGCGGCATCTAATGAGATTAAAGAAAATTAGGACTGTCTCCTTCCCAGTGTGTCCAATTCTGTATAGAAACTTAAATATAAAGTAATGTCTCCCTACCTAAATCACCCTTAATGTGAACACTGCTTGGCTGTAATTTGAAGAAATACGCATGCATTGTTTCCAAGAGCCTTTTTTTTTTTTTTCTGTCGTTGATTTGATTATCTGGACCCATTTATTTTTGGTGTATTCCTTGGAAAGCAGACCACAAAAAGAAGAACAGAAAAGTGAAGGAGGGGCCTAAATTTCAAACAAATAAAAACAATGGCAGCTTTCATCATGCTAAGTCAGGAGCCCTGTTCATGGAAAAAGTCAGTTGAGTTCCTCTCTGTAGACCTGAAGCATCATAGACCAAATCTCAGCATATATTTAATTATGTTCACTTGGAAAAAAATAATAAAGTAGGAAATTAAAGAAAAAAACTATTATTCTCGGCCTTCCCTGGTGGTGCAGTGGTTGAGAGTCCGCCTGCCGATGCAGGGGACGCGGGTTCGTGCCCCGGTCTGGGAGGATCCCACATGCCGCGGAGCAGCTGGGACCGTGGGCCATGGCCGCTGAGCCTGCGCGTCCAGAGCCTGTGCTCCGCAACGGGAGAGGCCACAGCGGTGGGAGGCCCGCGTACCACAAAACAAACAAACAAACAAACAAAAAACTATTATTCTCAAGTTAGACATATCAACGTACGTAAACATTATTTTTTCAGGAAAAAAAAAATCCCCCTGTTGCAACAATTGCTCGTCAGGGACCTGGGGCAAATGCTTCCTTGGTGTTGATTCCAAGGAACAGAGACAAGCCAGAGGATCATATCTACCTGAAGAGGTGCGGGGACTGGACGTCGAGACCGCTGCCATTCTCAGCTGCCTTGAAAAGGTCGGACAAACAAAACAAAACGAAACGAAGACAAACAGGCAAAATGGAAACTCTGGGCCACGTCCACACATGCTGGGAGGTTTCATCCTGTTTGGACACAGGAAGAAGGAGGAAATCTCACAAGCTAAGGGCAGAAGGTGGTGTGGCAATATTGCCACAGCAAGAATGCAGCACAGTTGGACACAGGAAAGAGAGAAGCAACCACATGTTTGACGGACAAGTGGACTTACTCATGTTTCCTTTGGGTCCTGAGAGTTCTGCCTTACTTGCCAATGTTTAAATGAACAAAAGCGGGTTTAGCCAACCAAATCATGGAGTTGCCTCGCACATTCACAGGTGGTGTCTCATACAATCTGGTTCTTTCTCAGAATGAGTTTTATTAGGCTGCGTGTAGGGAGGAGAGATAAATAGAAATATTTTAAAACCAGCCTTATACCACATAGCCTCAAGATTTTTACATTTATGTTTATTCTCTATGAAACACACTTAGCCCATTCATTACTGGAAGCTAAGTATTCGCTTATACCTAGAAACTCAGTATTATGTCTCATTGACATCTTGTTTAAATAGCTACAGCAATAACAAAACTCAGCTCACGCTGTAGAAACATGATACACGCCTTCCTAGTAACTAAATATTCTGTCTCATTGACACTTTGCAGAAATGAAAACAGCTATACTCCAAGAAGCAGCTGATACAGTATTTGGATCAAGCCTGGTGTCTAAAACGTGCTTTAAATATACACGTTAAGCCTCAAATCACCAAAGAAAACGGTTCGGCTTTCACCAAAAATTTGTTATGACTCCAGGGTTTCCCAGTATTGACCCTGTTGACACTTGGGACGAGATCATTCTCTGTGGAGGGCTGTTCTTCGCACTGTAGGATGGTAAAAAGCATCCTTGGCCTCTACCCATTAGATGCTGGGGGCAGTCCCCCCATCCCCCGTGGTGACGGTGAAAAACGTTCCCAGGCATTGCCAAACGACCTGGGTAGACAAGCAAGAGTGCAGTGCCCCCAGTTGAGAACCCACCCCGTTCATCCAGGCACTCTTGTGTTTTAAAACAGTGCATTTTCAAAATCCATTTTTCACGTTTGGGCAGAATAGATTGGGTCAGAGTCCTTCTTTTCTCTTTGCCCCGGATGTATGTATTTCTCTCTTCAATCTTACCTCCCTTCTTTTATCCCTCTCTCCACACCCCCCTTCCTTCTTTCCACAAATATTTTTATGCCTCCTGCAAAGCAAAAACTGTGCAATTTCTGGGGATAAAACGGTGCCCAGAATACAGACTAGAATCTTAAGCACTCAGGAGAAAGTTCTGAAGATATTAACATTAATAATAAGCTACTGAACAAAATGTTTGCTTCAGGCTCTACCAAAATGGGAACTTTTCCCTGTTCTCCCAGACGCACTCTCATGTTTAGTAGCATCCAGTTTGAAACAGCACTTCAGTTAGCCTATGAAATGCATCGCCGGTATTCACCAGATCTTGACACTTCTCCACTCGATGGCTAGAGAAGGGTATTCTAAACTTTCAAATCACTCCAGACCCCAGACCTCAAGTGTCTGATAGGTCATGAAAGTAGACAAAAGAAAATTGTCCTTCGTGTGTGCCAACTAGTTTAATATACCACGGGAGAGGTGTTCTTAGGCGTTACACCACTCTTCTCTGGGAGGTCCTAGTGGGACCATGCTGGTATCTGACCGTAATTATCTTACTGCCTTTGAGACACTGAGGGGCAGGTTTGTACCTGCACTGTAGCAGACATGTAAACAAAAACAAAGATGCTTTTCAGGTGAGGTTTGTATACCTTACCTGTTCTCCTTTCTGCACATACACTGTCTATCACCTTGTTTGGAGAATGACAGTCACAGAGTCTCATCAGCTGCATATAGCATGAAAATGGCTTAGGTGGTGCTCTCAGGAGCCTTGAGACCGTTATTAGGAATTTTCCTCAGGATCTCCCCCGGTAAGAAACATTCCCCCAAATGGGAACCCAAGAGGACTCTAAAGGGTGACCATAGAGAAGTGATCACAGGGGAGGGAACTTCAAAACCTTGACACCTTGAGTGGGATCTGACGAATGAACCAGAGTTAATAAGCATCATTGTAAGATGTGTGTGTAGCCAGGAAGGGGCATGGTGAAAAGAGAACAGATGTGAGCACATCTGAGGTGGGGAGAAAGTGGTCAGTTGTCAGGGGTTTGCTTTTACTGGGGTAAAGACCATGATGTGTACCAGGCAGAAACAACTCCTCAAGATGTACACATCCTCGTCTCTAGAACCGTGGTTATGCCGTGTCACAGGGCAAAGGAGAAACGCGGTTGCAGGTGGAATTAGGGTTGATGATCAGCTGACTTGAGATGGAAAGACTACCCTGGATTATCCAGGGAGTAGAGTGTAATCCCAGGCATGAAAGCTGAAGGGGGCACACACTCAGGCATGGGGGTGGCTTCTAGATGCTGCAAAAGCCAAGAAAACATACTCTCTCGTGGTAACTCCAGAAAGCAATCTATTTGAGTTCTGGCAAATCCCTGCTTTTGAGCCCAGTGAGGCCTGTCAGATGGCCAAACTGCATCACTCTAAGATAATACACTGGTGTTAAGATACCAGGACCGTGGTGACTTGTTATAGCAGCAAGTAGGAAATTAATCCACGAGTCTAGAAAATTGTGGTTGGAAACACGTAGCGTTCGATAAACCCTGTGTTCAATCATGTGGATTATTTTCTTAGGGAAACCAGGCAACATAGAAGAGTTTTGAACAGTTGATCATGTTTAGTTCTTTATGAGAGAGTCTGGAGGTGGGGGAACCAATAACAAGATGATCTCAGGAATCCTCAAAAATAATGATGGCGTCCTTGACTAAGAGGTACCTTGTGATGGGACTGAAAGGGTGAACTTGAGAGAGATTCATAAAGGAAGCTGACAGGACACTGTAAAATATTGGAGGATGCATTCACTTCCTGAGGATTTAGGAGGTAATCTTTTTCATTGTTCCCTGAGTGGAGACTCATTAAAGGTGACACATTACCTGTGGAAGAAGAAGAGTTGAATGCAGACACGTGGACGGATTTGGAGCTGACTTTGGTTTATCAGATGGTAATGGATGTCTGCTGGGCAGGTGGGCACATAGACCCAGGTAGGGCTGAACTTCAGCATAGAAATGCCCATGGAAACCATGGAGGGAAAGAACTTTCCCTAGAGAAACATAAACCTGATACGTAAGATAGAGCAGTGGAAGGTTGAGCGTCAACATCTACTGATGTTGTGGGCAGAGGCAGAGGAGAATGGTGACATAAGGGTATAGAATTCTGAAGAATCAAGAAGGACGGACAGGAGGAAATGAGCGTGATGGCTACATAGGCAGAGGAGGATGGAGACATGAGGATACAGAATTGCGAAGAATCGAGAAGGGCGGACAGGAGGGTATGATAGTGATCGCTGCAGAGGCATCACGGTGATTCAAGGATCCAGAGATTGTCAAAGGTAGAACATGCTATAGAAACCTCAAGAAATGAAATGATTGACTGTTTCTCTGTAGATGGTAAAATTGATAAGTCGTCCATGACCCATTTTAGAAGAGACTTGGGGCTGTGCTTTCAGAGCAGTCAGCGTCATAGCCGAGGGAAAACACAGTGTTGGAGCCGCACAGCAGCCCTGCTTAGTCATCTTGGTCATGACCCTTGGTTTGCATAGCATATTAGCAATGAATACACATCACCTAGACTGAAAATACTTTCTCAGAACAACTAGAGACTGTGCAAGTAAAATGCTCTCTTGTATGGTAAGTAATCAGAAGAGTGCAACATCAAAGGACATTCCTCAAGATAATGTTTATATAGGTGTCCACTTTTTATGGACTGTCGACAATTGACTATAGTTCCATTTGAGAATATATATTGTGCTTGATGACTTCACCTGCAAAAATCATGGTGATTATTAATCATGGAATGATTAGGCACTCAGCTCCAAGCATATACAATACAAAGTAAATCATCCTGCATCTGTTAGTGAAGTGATTTACATACTTCTGGTGTCTAACTTTATTAGGGCTCGAACACTCAAAAGATTCCAATATGCTGTATCTAATCATTTGATCACTTGTTCTGGTATGAACCTAAGTTCCTAACAGATGACTGTATTTCCCACTGGGAAATTGTGGAATTTGTTATTTTCTTTTGCAAAAAAAAAAAAAAGCCACAAATATTGTGTCTAATGTGTTTGTTGTTTTCTCAAGACTGTGAGGAAAGTTTCCTCCTGATGTGTCTTCTTCACTCTCATCCTGTGTATGTATGTGTTTCTTGCTCTGTCACCAAGTAAATGTATGTATATATATGTGTCTTCTTCACTCTCATCCTGTGTGTGTATGTGTGTCTTGCTCTGTCACCAAGTAAATTTACATATATATATGTAAACTGCTTTTTTTGCAGATTTTATTGAGGTATAATTGACAGTATATTAGTTTCAGGTGTACAGCGTAATGAGTCTATATTTTTCAAAATGATCACCACAGTAAGTAGAGTTAACATCCATCCGCATACATAGTTACACATTTTTTTTTTCTGGTGATGAGGAATTTTAAGAACTCCTCTCTTAGCAGCTTTCACATATGCTAACACTATTATTAACTATAGTTGCCATGCTGTACATTACATCCCCATGACTTATTTATTTTGTAACTAGAAATTTGGACCTTTTGACCCCCTTCAACCAATTCATCCCCCTCCCAGACTCCACCTCTGGCAACCACTAATGTGTTCTCTGTATCTATGAGGTGTTTTTTTACCTTTATCATTATTTTTTAATTTACTTTTTATTTTATATTGGAATAGAGTTGATTTACAATGTTGTGTTAGTTTCAGATATACAGCAAAGTGATTCAGTTATATGTATACATATATCTATTCTTTTTCAGATTCTTTTCCCGTATAGGTTACTACAGAATATTGAGGAGAGTTCCCTGTGCTCTACAGGAGGTCCTTGTTGATTATCTATTTTGTATATAGTAGTGTGTATCTGTTAATCCCAAACTCCTAATTTATCCCTCCCACCTTTCCCCTTTGGTAACAAGTGTGTTTTCTATGTCTGTGAGTCTGTTTCTCTTTTGTAAATAAGTTCATTTGTGTCATATTTTAGATTCCACATAGAAGTGATAGCATATGATATTTGTCTTTCTCTGTCTGACTTACTTTACGTAGTATGATGATCTCTAGGTCCATCCGTGTTGCTGCAAATGACATCATTTCATTCTTTTTTCCATTGGATGTATGAACCACATCTCCTGTATCCATTCATCTGCTGATGGATATTTCAGTTGCTTCCATACCTTGGCTATTGTCAATAGTGCTGCAGTGAACATTGGGGTGCATGTGTCTTTTTGAATTAGCTTTTTCTCTAGATATATGCCCAGGAGTGGGATTGCTGGGTCATATGGTAGCTCTCTTTTCAGTTTTTGAAGGAACTTCCATACTGTTCTCCTTAGTGGCTGCACCAATGTACCTTCCCAGCAACAGTGTAGGAGGGTTTTCTTTTCTCTGCACCCTCTCCAGCATTTATTGTTTGTAGACTTAATGATGATGGCCATTCTGACAGGTATGCGGTGTTATCTAATTGTGGTTTGATTTACATTTCCCTGATGATTAGTGATGTTGAACATCTTTTCATGTACCTGTAGGCCATCTGTATATCTCCTTAGGAAAAAGGTCCATTCAGATCCTCTGCCCGTGTTTTAATTGGATTGTTTGGGTTTTGCTATTGAGTTATATGAGTTCTTTATATGTTTTGGATAGTAACCCATTATGAAATGTTTGATTTGCATATATTTTCTGCCATTCAGTAGGTTACCCTTTCATTTTGTTGATTGTGCCCTTTACTGTGCAGAAAATTTTTAGTTTGATGTAGTCCCAGTTATTTATTTTTTGCTTTGGTTTCCTTTACTTTTGGAGTCAGATCCAGAAGAATTGTCACCAAGTCTGAAGTCAAGGAGCTTCCCGTGTATGTTTTCCTCTGGGAGTTTTGTGGTTTCAGATCTTTAATCCATTTGAGTTAATGTTTGTGTATGGTGTAAGATAGGGGTCCAGTTTCATTCTTTTGCATGTGGTTGACCAGTTTTCTCAACACTGATTATGGAATAGAGGGTCCCTTCCTTATTGTATGTTCTTGACCCCTTTGTCATAAATTAACTGGCCATACACAGGTGGATTTAAAGCACTTTATATGCCTAAAAGATATTTCTTCTTTTAAAATTTAATTTTCATTGATTTTTACATCTGTATACCTCTGCACTAAACACACTTGCAAGATGACATATTTATCTCTGAAAAGGAGCACCACTAAATTTTTAAATGTGCAATAGAAATTTATACCACATGTGAATCCACACTTCTAAGAATTGTATTCCACAATTCCAAATACGTCCATTTTGCAGTTTCGACTTTCAAAACCCAGCGTAGTGGAATTCACCTAAAATGGTACTAAATTATTGATGTGGGTTGTTTTTGTTTTTGTTTTTGTTTTTTTGTCATGCTTGTCTTAAGTGGCTCAGAATAGATCAAAAACTTCTCTGAGGGCAGTTTGGTCCCTGATCTCAGATCCCTTCAGCACAGCACAGCACACACTTGGAAGGCTCTGGACCAGTGCAGCGTGCTCACAGTAATTGACTGCCTAATGGAAAAGCACTGAGCCCCTGGAGTTCCTCTTTTCTGCAAACGCATCTTTCTGTCTTCTGCCAAGGTATTTGTCTTCATCCACTTTCTCCTAGAGTCAACAGAGCCAGCGTGAGCAGAATATAAATGCATACTCATTTCAGAAAGGACTCTCTGTTCATAACAAGCAAAGTATACACCATTTTCTTTAGCTGAGAGCTGGACCGTATCTCCAGACATCCATTGGTCTTGTGTTACAGTGAAAAGGTAGAAGGAGTTGGCTTCAGGTTTGACCTTCCACTCTGGAATCCCCACTATTTATGTTCATCACACAGGTATCTGCAGAGCAACCACTGTGTGCTGGCTACATGTTCAGACCATAGTTACGCAGGTGGAAGGACTTCGTCTTCATGCATATATTCTGATACTTTAATTTCTGGCAACAGAACGATGCCAAATGCACAAGAGCCTTGGCAGCCCGAATTCACTCTCTCTGCCTTGTTCAAATATGTGCTAGCATTCAGGTTAAAATAGTTAAGTCCTTAGCTATTATTATCATCGGATTCCTGGGGTGCTAGCTGGTGTCCGTCATCTACTTTTATCATGAGTTTCATATGGATCATATGCAAAATAGAATTATGCTCAATATATTTAAAGAAATGAAAGAAGGAGGACATGAAAATACTTGGGTATTTCAAAAGTTACCCTGGTTATGAGAAAGGATGGAAAACTAGAAAGTGAGGTTACAGAATATGGAGAATGGAATGAAAAGATCTAAAATATACCTTACCTACTCAAGGAGATAAAGTGAGAAACAATGGGGAGGGGGACGAAGCTATCTTTGTAAAGACGTCACCTAAGGATTTTGCCAGATTGATTAAGGACACCAATTTTTAGTTGAAAAGCCTGTACAAATGCAACCATGGTAAGTACAAACTAACTGAGATCTAGAAACTACAGATTTTAAATTCAGAATACCAAGGCAAAGAAAAGACCTAAAAAGTAGGAAAAGATTAAGAAAAAAAAATGAACATAGGAATAACGATTAGTCTGACATCAGATTTCTGAGCAGTGATGTCAACCTAGATTTCTAAATTTGGAAAATATATCCTTCAATAGCAAGGACAAAATAAAGATATTTTAAGTCAAAGAGATGGCCTTAGAATTTACGTTAACGATGACAGCAAGGTCTCAATGAGGCTTTTAATGTTATTTTAATAACAGTGGCAAATCTCAAGAGGAAGGAGCATAATCTTAGATTAAAGGGCTGAGACGCAAGGAGAAATGAAGACTATTGAGAGTGGTAAAATGTGGAGTTACATTGAAACAAACGCCGTCGTTATGAGTTGAAAATAAGAATGTCTTACGGAAATGAAAGTACAAGATCTACCTAAATCTATATGACAGCACCAGCTTATACGTTGGAAAGAGAATGTCTGCATTTTACAATTCTAAGATCCTTGTGATGTCTAGCAAAAGGGGAAGTCTGTTGTTTACATTCAGAGCTCAATTAAAGCATGTTTGGCCAAAAAAAAAAAAAGCTATAGGATCATCTGTGATACAGAACAGATAACAGGAAAAATGGGAAAAGAAAAAATAATCCAAATATCAAACAGCAAAGTAGACCACATGGAAAGAATAGAAATAGAAAATAAGTACTTAGAAATAACAGAAAAAGATAGGATATATTTTGCTTAGCATGAACCTTCCACTCTTGAAAACAAGGCAGTTTCTCTGAAACGCTCACGGGGAGCCTGCATAGGCAATGAAGGAAAAGGTGCAGGGTTCATGGAATTGAGAAGACACCGTTTGCCGTGAGTTGACCACATGGCCATGGGTATGGCTTGAAGATGGCAGGGGTCCCAGACCTGATGGTCTCCATGAAACTTGCAGAGATGTGAATGCTAAGGAAACAGGGCTTCTGTATTGCTTTGTATTTGTGATTTTCTCTGCCTCAGTAAGAAGGAGGGAGAGCAGGGGTTGTAAGACACATTGGAGAACAATGGAAGATCTATTTGAAAAAGGAGCGTGTGCAGGGAAATCTGCTCCTCATGGGAGAGCAGTTCCCTGAGTACAGCCCAGGGGCTTGTGAAAGAAGACAAGATGGGAGGGAAGGGTTTGGGGTAGGAGATTAGGACCCAGACAATATGGAAATAAACATGCAGAAGGTCCTTAGTGTGTGATGCCAACACAAATGAGAATAAAGATAAGACACTGTATCCACTAGAGTTTCTCCACTCAAGACACAGCTGGATGATATGGCATCAACTTTCGTGTCTTTTTTCTAGCTTCAACATGGCAGACTTTTAAATAGCTTGATGACCCAGCTAGATGAAATAGCCAATTGTTTAATACGGTGAAAACAATAAAAAAGGTCATTGCAGTTTAAAATTAGACTTTCTTCCACTAAGTTAAGTCTCAGTGCTGTGAATTAAGTAAGTGTGCTGGTTTTTAGTCGGATGAATTAGTCATAGGACATGTTTTGCTTCATGATACTGCTGGTACCCCAAGTTTCCAACGATGTGTAGGATATTTTGAGGGTCACTGTGTCCTGAGGGGCAATTGAATTCCTCACTTGTGAGTATCGGTTGAGCTGGAAGGGCTAATCCACATTTGGATCTCTGACTTGGTAGATGGTTTAGCTCACTACAGGCATCTTACTTTATTTTTTATTTATTTTATTTTTTTACTTTATTTTGTTTTTCTGGCTGCCTCGGGTCTTAGTTACGGCATGTGGGGTCTTTGTTGAGGCATGTGAGATCTTTCTTCACGGCACAGGCTTTTCGTTGCGGTGCACGGGCTTCTTTCTAGTTGTGGCGCGTGGGCTCCAGGGCGCGTAGGCTCTGTAATTTGTGGGAGGCGGGCTCTCTAGTTGAGGCGTGCGAGCTCAGTAGTCGTGGCACACAGGCTTAGTTGCCCCGTGGCATATGGGATCTTAGTTCCCCAACCAAGGAACGAACCCGCGACCCCTGCACTGGAAGGCGGATTCTTTACCACTGGACCACCAGGGAAGTCCCCAGGCATCTTATTTTAGCAAGGCTCTTGAAATTCCCTTTATAAAAACACACGGACAGCATCATTCTGAAGCAGGCAGTCATCCCATGCCTCCTATGGGAGTTTCGATGTCCCGCCCATCACATTTCTCCTGGCTGTACGTTGCATTTAAGGCAAAAGGAAATGGAAAGATCATCTACGCCATGCTGAGGTGTCCTTTGTAGAATTGGCCACTTTGCTCTGTGATGTTTGCCACCCTGATAAGTCAATACGTACTCTGCAGCTCACCTGCAAAAACCAGACACACACCTCAGCCTTCAGTAGAAATATTCAGGGATACTGTCCAACAGTCCCTCACAGGACTGGAGCTCCAGCATTTAGGCACTTAGTGAATTCAATAATGGTGGTGAAATGCCAGTTTTCTACCCAAAGACTTCATCTCACAAGACCACTTTAGCAGTATCCTCTGAAGGTGATTTCAGACGGTTTAAATTTTAGACAGATACACTCTTAGTAGCAAGACATTGCTAATTCATTTCACACTTCTGATACCTTGATGATATCAGTTTACCTTTTTGAGTGTCATTTATTTTGGCAGTTATACCTTCCAATACTTCCATTGGTGAAATTTGATATTATTGTGTCTAATTATTTTACGCGTGTTTTTTACCTGGTTCCTCTGGGGTAGAGACTAATGGAATTTTGTGTCTTATCTATTATAAGCTTTAGGTTTTTTTTTTTTTTCCTTGTTGAACTCACTAAAGTGATGAGTAACTGTAATTAGTTGGTTTATGCTTTATTAAATGACTTTGAAAAGTCAGGAATGAATACAAAACCCCTGCTCTTATGTGATGTGTCTGTGTGTGTATGTTTTTGTAGCAGTAGCAGTAGTAGTAAAAAGGGTGATTTCAGGGTATTCAAATCTCTCTAACCCAGTGGACTGGGCTAAAATGCAATTCAGTTAAAGTTGATAGATTATTACAGCAAAAAACAATGATTTCCCAATATTCCCATGTCTAGTTGTTGTCTCTCCTTTTAATCATCAATATTAAATATTTGATAAAGCGTTCATTGAGTATTTAGAGTCTATGAAGCATTATGGAAATACAACAACAAAAATAAGACAGCTCCTGAGTCTAAAATGTAAAAATATGAGAATAAAGACAATACATGAACCATCTAGAAAGAAAAAAGCATGTAGCAATCAAAACAAACGATATTTTAAGTAAGAGTGTTTAGAGATGAATAGGATTATTGGATGACAGTCTTTTCTTAGAGATCCAATGTAACCACATCTTTTAAAACATTGTAGCTACCAAAGAGAGAAAAGAAATCAAGAAGTCCTTTCCCACAGAATTGGAAACCATCTTAGAGACTAGCACACAGGCAACAAAACTCAATTGCAAACGTATCGCTCTTCCATTCCTCCGAGTCTAATGTAGTAGTTGATATTTCTCCAATGCTTACTAATAGAAAAAAATCTATTACAACGTTGATGTCTAGTTCTTATGAAATAATTATTGCCCCAAATATTTTGTATGTGTACACCTGACTTCAGTATTGAAATTGAACTACCCTTGATAGAATCTGGCTTAAATGTTTATAGACTTCATAGCGTCAGGCTATGTGCGTTGCACATATTGGGACCTTATTGAACTTTTAAAGTTTTTTTTTTTTTTTTTTTTTTTTTTGCAGTACACGGGCCCCTCACTGTTGTGGCCTCTCCCGTTGCGGAGCACAGGCTCTGGACGCGCAGGCTCAGCGGCCATGGCTCACGGGCCCAGCCGCTCCGCGGCATGTGGGATCCTCCCAGACCGGGGCACGAACCCATGTCCCCTGCATAGGCAGGTGGACTCTCAACCACTGTGCCACCAGGGAAGCCCCTAAAGATATTTTTAATCAGAAATAAGATCTATGCCTTAAGTCATATAATAATTACATATAATAATTATAATAACCTGTAAGAAGTTTCCTTTAATTTTCTACTAAGTAGTACTTAACTCGTGTTTATTTTTAAGAAGGAGGAAAAAAAGGACAAGTGAAGATTTGGGTTAGAAGAGAAACACAAAAGTGAATTTAGCTTCAGAGAGGAATAACCACATCCAAAGAGGGGTGCCCACAATTTGTTAATGGCAATGGGTGTGTGTGGGGGGGGGTGGTTATAGGTACACGTCTGTGTGTGTGTGTGTCTGTGTGTGTGTCTGTGTCTGTGTGTGTGTGTGTGAGAGAGAGTATGAAGGTGAAGGCAACATGTTGAGCCAGGGTACTTCCTGGGGATGAATATCTCCAATTACACCGCCTCTGCGGGGCAAATGTGTGCTGTGGAGCTAAGCATGAAACATGGTTCAGCTTTTGTTCCAGTTGGGAAGAGCGTCCTTGCGTATGGGGATAGTGGGCGTCTGTAATCACAGCCCACATGAGGGCAGCAGACCCTCTTTCCAGTTATTCTCTCAAATCATAAACGTGCAAGAGCGGTATCTATTTTCGAGAAAGAAAATATGTCCAAAGTTTCATTCCAAGACTTTAGAAAGAATGCCAATAAACGTTTAGCACAGGCAATGCTTAAAGAACCGACATACTCAACTTTTAAATCTTGTATTAGCAGATGAGTAGATGTACGCTTTTCTGCACATTTTAAGAATTGGTGCAGTTTCGAAAACGTAATTCAGTTCATTGTAGGAGTTTCTAATTTATAGCTAAAGAGAATGAGGCACAGTCTAAGACTGTAGAATTTTATCTCATTTAGATAAGAAAATATCTGAAAATACTGATATTTTAAGTTTAAACAAAATATTGACCTTTGAAGTACTGATAGTCTTGAGAGAATTTGTAGTTTTTTTTAAAAAAATTTCCCAAGCATCTCTCTAAATCCAAATGACATCTATGGTAATGTTCTACATGTATATATTTTTTTTTCTTGGTTCTTTCTCCTAAAGTCTGCCATACAATGTATATAAATTTAATACTTTTTAAGTCATCTTAACTTGTTGCCCAGTTGAGAAATTCAGATCCTGATGGCTCCTTTTCATTACTTGCAAAAATCACTGTGCTGTCTGTCACCTATGTTATTAGTCAGCTGATGACCCATGGACACATTGATATGAATATGATAGTATTTCAATCTTAGCTCTGTCATTGATTTCTTATATCAAATCTGTATCTGTCTGGAGTTGCATTTGCCCACCCCTGCAGTGGTCAACTAGTCCACATTTAATGCAGTTTGCTTTCTCTTTTTTTTTTTCTTCATATTTACAAATCCAGTAGATATTTACCAGTCAGAGAAGCAGCAGGACAGGCAAGACCTTAATTTACAATGACTCTTTTCCATTTGTTAATAACCATTTAAAATTTGCTCAATGAATATTCATTTCTTTTTTTTTTTTTTTTTTTTTTGGGTGGTACGCGGGCTTCTCACTGTTGTGGCCTCTCCCATTGCGGAGCACAGGCTCCGGACGTGCAGGCTCAGCGGCCATGGCTCACGGGCCCAGCCACTCCGCAGCACATGGGATCTTCCTGGACCGGGGCATGAACCCACGTCCCCTGCATCGGCTGGGGGACTCTCAACCTCTGCACCACCAGGGAAGCCCGAATATGAATTTTTATATGCAGATAGAATAGTTAACAGACATTCATAAATATATGACCAAGTGGCCTTTAGCTTTCTATGGACATATAAACTAAATACTGAAAAGTATGAAAACCAAGTGACCAACTGGATAGGTTAACATAAAGAGAACACACCCATGTAGTAACCTTCCAGGTCAGTAGGTAGACTTTGAACAGGACGGCAGAAATGTCTTTCACACGCCTCTGTCGTCACTACCCACTTCACCCTCTACACACGTAGTTACCTGCAGTAAACTCTGCCTGTTCTCAGACCTCATAAAAATGGAGCAGTACAGTTAGCTTTGCTTTTTGTGGCTCCTTTTACTCAATATTTCTCAAGATTATTCATGCTGTTGGTTACAGCTCACATGATTGGTTTCATGGCTCTATAATACTTCATTGGCTTCATGTCCTACAATGTACTGATTCCTTCTATCAATAGAATCACTAGCTATTTGGGTTGTTTCCAGTTTGGAACAGTTATAAATAGTGGCACTCTGGACTCACATGCATGGACTTTATCCCTGGTAACTTAGTATTTTCAGTGCTATTTTACACGGTAAGTATAATGAGTTATTAGATTCGTTTTTCCTCTTGTAGATGGCAGAGACATGTTTGTGTACTACGCAGCATTCCCCCTAATTTTAGTATTTTGTGGATTCTCTGGCGTGTTGACTGTCGTAAGTCTGTCGCCTATTAATCATTTTTTTTTTCTAAAAACTCTCAGAACTTTGTAGTCTTTTCTGGGCAGGAGGTACATTTTCAAATATAATATTGAATAGATGCAGGGTTATCTTTTTCTCTGAATGCTTCTGATTCCTGCGGAATGTTGAGAAGTTAATCCTTTATGAAGTAAAAGAATCCCCCTCGGGCTTCCCTGGTGGCGCTGTGGTTGGGAGTCCGCCTGCCGATGCAGGGGACACGGGTTTGTGCCCCGCTCCAGGAGGATCCCACGTGCCGCGGAGTGACTGGGCTCGTGAGCCATGGCCGCTGAGCCTGCGCGTCCGGAGCCTGTTGCTCCGCAACGGGAGAGGCCACAGCAGTGAGAGGCCCGCAAAAAAAAAAAAAAAAAAAAAAAAAAAAAAAGCCCCCTCATAGCGTTAGTCTGGTGAAAACGTTCCTGTAAATTAATCAGGGACTGGTGTTCGTTTGGGGAGATTAATTTTAAAAATAGGTGGATGTTTAAGCATTTACCAAAGTAGACAGAAGAGTATAATGAATATACTCACCGCTGAACTTCAGTTATTATCAATTTAGAACCAGCGTGTTTCAACTACCCTCCCCTCTCCTGTCACCACCCTGGAAAGTGTCACACAGTGTAGCTAATTATTGAGGGCCATTAATGAGTAGAGTTTCAGGACTAAAGTGTCTTCTTGCCTGTATTGGGCTGTTTCATTATTTATATGAATAGTCTGTGGGCTGTAAAATGACACGTTTTATTCCATTATCATTTTCTTCAATCTCTGTCTGAGATGTTGTCCCATGTTTCAATATACTGTTGGCTGTTTCTCCTTTTCTTTCTCTCTTCCTGACCAGCCTTGTCAGTGCTTTTCCCATATTACTGTTCCCATATGCCAATATTTTAAATTTTATTTGCTATACTGTTGATTTTCTCTAGCATTCTACTGCAGACCGTGTGATTATTTTCTTCTCTGCGTTTACTTCTCAGTCCTTCTTTCTATTCTCTTTGTGTTTAATGTGGGGTTTCCAACTTATAATTTTTTTTTTTTTTTTTTTTTTTTTTTTTTGCAGTACGCGGGCCTCTCACTGTTGTGGCCTCTACCGTTGCGGAGCACAGGCTCCGGACGCGCAGGCTCAGCAGCCATGGCTCACGGGCACAGCCGCTCCGCAGCATGTGGGACCTTCCCGGACCGGGGCACGAACCCGTGTCCCCTGCATCGGCAGGCGGACTCCCAACCACTGCGCCACCAGGGAAGCCCTATAATTATTTTTGTCTTTTATATTTCCTCGTTAAAATGAGCCATAGCAAAATTAAAATGAGTCCCCTTTACTCACACTTCACGTGCCTTGGTATATGATGTTGTCGGTGTCTTTGGATTCTGCATATTTTCCAACTTCTATGATATTTTTCTTTGGACCCCCTGAATTGTTCAGAAGCGTGTGTTTCATGATGCAAGCATATGATCTGTTTTTCCCTGGTGTTTTGTTATCATTTTATATTTATTTTGTTGCTGTGCATTAGAGTGTGTGTACTGGTTAGCGCAGTAAGTTTGCACATTGTGCCGGGTATGCAGTGTTCTGGAAAAGCACATCAGTACCATCCTTTTCACATTCTAAGTTGTATCTGCGTCTCTTTTCTAAATACTTTTCTGCTTGTCAAACCTTTTCAGAGAAAGATTTATTTAAATCTAAGGCAGATTTTGGATTTGCCAGTTTTTCTGTTTACTTTTGGCTGTGTCATGTGTGGGGGGGGGAGAGGGAGGGAGAGAGCTTTGCTATTTTGTTAGGTGAAAGCAAGATCAGAATTCTGGTGATTTTTGTTTCTGCCTTTTCTTTATTACAAATTTCTGCACGTTTTCTTGGTTTCCAGCTCTGCGACTCTGATAGCGCCTTGCTGGAGAAATGGCAACCCTCGGGCTCCGAGACATCTGAGATGAGGTTTGGTGTTTCATTATTAAAAATAATAAGACTTCTCTGTCCAGAAGGCTTGCTACACGGTATCATAACTAACATAGAGAGCAGTCTGTCGTCACAAAGTACCTGATTCTAGCTGGATGCAGCCTCTTACTGGCTGCCCTCTCCCCGCACGGGTTCCTGAGTAATTGAGATGTAGACAGAGTTATCGGCATAAACAAGTTATCCCTGCTTCAAGAGGATGAAGTATAAGACTCTGGGGATTTAGGTAGATAAAAATTGCCACATTTTTCTGCACAGAAGAGAACGCACACCGACACACACACACTTCCCATAAATACGGTCTCGAACGTGAGTATGGACTTCACGCAACATACAGTACACACGCATGCCAACACATGCCCATGATTTCATATGACACTATTATTTACAGAACGATCTGTGAATGCTGGTAGTTACCAGCCTCAAATATTTCTGCTTCAATGAACAAGGTGCAGCCATTCATCATCACAGAAGCTATAGGCAGCGGCAAAAATCCACACTTTTTCTCCAGCTTAGGATAGCCCTCTCCATTGGAGAGTCAACCTCGATTGTGGGGAAACCCCAGCTGTGGGTCCCTCCCCAGGAGGAGCTGCTTCTCCAGGAAAGAGTCGTTTCTCCTTTCTGTACACCTGTGTTCCGTCCTCTGCCTCCGTATTTCATTGCTCTGAACTGCTGCAGCATCTGTTCTAGGATTGCCTGGTTTCTCCAATAGCTGTCCAAGTGGTTAATGCATAATATTGGGATGGATGTGTATGCATCCATTTATAGATATGTGGTGGGTAGGTACAAGTAAGAGGAAGTGACCCTGGGTCAAAGGGGGCTCTATCCATTGACCGGCATCCTTAAAAGAGAAGGGAGAGAAGCGGTAGATACAGAGATACAGAGGAGTCCTGTGAAGACAGAGGCAGAGACGGGAGGGAGGCGACCAGAAGCCCAGGGATGCCTGGAGCCCCCGGAAGCTGGAAGAGGCAGGAAGGACCATCCCTCAGAGCCTCTGCAGGGAGCATGGCCCTGCCCACACCTTGATTTCTGACCTCTGTCCTCCAGAACCATGAGGGAATACATCTCTATTGTTTTAGACATTTCTCTAATTTTAAGCCACCAACTTTGTGATAATATGTTGTAGTAGCCACAGGAAACTCATACAAGATACGTACATGGACGTATATGTATGTTCATACACACACATTTTTATTATATATTTATACATTTCAAATTTTATTGTGTATAATATATATATTCCTTTTGTTTACAGAATTACTTTGCCAACACCTATCCAGTGCTTAATTGGTAGTATGTGTGACGGATATATGTGTGTACACACACACGTGAACACACATAGTGAAAATACATATTATTGGAATGGGATCTGGAAAAGGTCAGGAACCAAGGTGGTTACCAGACGTTTGTTCCTTTGCAAAATGTCCATAAGACATTTGTTTCACTCGAAACGATTCTTGGTATTTGGTCCTGTCCAAAACATCCATGAGCGTATTTGGTCCATGCCAAATGGTTTTAGACAGGACCAAATGTCAAGGACCTTTTGGTGTGGACCAAATGTCTTATGGACGTTTTGGACAGGATGAAATAGATGAGGTATCAAGGACATTTTGGTGTGGCTCCAATGTCTTAGGGACCTTTTGGATGGGACCAAATATGACCAGATATCAAGGACGTTTTGGTGTGGACCAAATGTCTTAGGGAACTTTTGGACAGGACCAAATATCCTAAAATAAGCAAGGCAGCCTTTTTCACATTCTTCAGCTTCTCTTTGCACATCAGATCCACTAGGCTTCCCCACGTGTATGCTTCTGCTCATATCATGAACCACCCTTAGATGAATTAGTCACAGGTTAGGGTGACGTAATAGAAACCCGTCCCTTAGTGAGTGGCCGCCAACTCAAGCATCCCGTTGCCCCAGCCACTCTCTGCCCTCCCCATGAGTAGTAATAATGGCCTCTCCATTCTCTCCATCCCTGTGACGGGGTTTGCCTTCCTTAGAGCGTTGTCACAGAAAGACTGATTTGTCGGCTGATTTGCCAAGGGATTACAAGTACCACTTTCCCCCAGTAAGTGGGGAAGCAGCAGATGTGCTGTAGATGGTCACTAAAATATTTACTGAAGCGAGGCACTGCTCCTGAGGGAAGTTACTCAGGGGAACCATGCTCTGTATACATGGGCTTCTCCAAAATATTTCACCCCTAACTGCCCCTCACGCTATGCTGGGACTCATGTATACGAGCAACCCTGGCTTCTGCCCTCCGGAGTTTAAACGTTATTCAAGTTATAGGAGGTTGCACAAAATGTAATAATAACAAGGGTAATAGTACTTGTTGCTATACAAGTACAAATACAAGTACTTGTAAAAACATATAGTTATTAGACAAGGAAATGTATTTTGGATGTGCTTAAACAGATAGATGTAGAAAAATGACCGTAAAGAAGATTGTACACTTAATCTGAAGCCATGTATTTAGGTAGAGCAGTTACCCTAGTGATGGGGATTCCAGAAAAGATGGGGGGTGGGTGTTTAAAGGGCACGTTCGCTGGAGGAGTACAAGGCAAAGGTTGGAGAAACTGATTGCACAGAAATATAGGAGAAGAAACTTGGTGGTACACATCTACAGAAGCCTGAGATGGGAGGAATTTCAAGGAAGACCTTGTTACAATTCTGAATCTTTTCAGGGCTATTCAGAGGAAAAGTTCACTGAATGTAATGAACCCCAGGCATTGCAGTCTCTGTATGAAGATAGTTGCAGGTAACTTTTAATGACTGTGTACACCGTGCCATGCTTGTTGCCAGCAATTTTACACACATTCATTGATAACACATCAGTTGTGCAAGACGGGTGACATCACTATGCAGGCTCGCTTGGGGGCGGCCCTTTCCCCCGAGCCCCGCGGAGAAAGAATCTCCTTTCTTTCTTCTCACCCCACTGCCCTTCTTTCAAATATCAGAATCTGCAGCATTCTTTATTCCTCAACAGCAGACGTTACTCAAGTTCTGAATTAACAAGTGCAGTTTGAAATTCAGCTGCAGAGACTCAAAGCAGAGAGGAATTCATGAACACGGCTGGAGATTTTAACAACCCTCTCTCGGTAAAGAGAGACGTGAAATCAGTAGGTTATAAATAGGTAAGATTGTAAAAGCCTATTAACCAAATACTTGTAATTCTCATTTCTAAAGCCTTACATCCACAATTCTAGAATACACGTCCTTTAGAAGGCGCACGACATAGTCACCAAAATAGACCATATTCAGGATTATCAAGCAAGATTCAGTAACTTTCAAAGGAATAAAATCATGCAGAGTTGTTTTCTCTGAACACACACATGCACAGCTAAAACATCCTACATACTTGGTATTGAGAAAATTTGCATTAACTAATTTATCCAACAGTGAATGAACGTGGACATTAGAAACTATTTGAACTGAAAAAGGATGAAAATGCAACATAGCGAATTTTTTCAGAGGTAGTGAAAACAGTGCCGAAGGTAATCGTTTTAAAATACTATTAGGTTGGCTAAAAAGTTCGATCCGGTTTGTCCGTAAGATCTTACGGACAAACCCGAACGCACTTTTTGGGCAACCCAAGATTTATTAGTTACGTGAGACTGGGCTTTGGAAGAGACGTTTGTAGCCGAGGAAACGAAAACTGAATCTGTGGTGTACAGATGGTACTCAGTGGCGTGACACTGTATGAGATCACCCAAGGAGGGATGGCCAGAGAGAGAGAGATGTCGGAAGTCTGAGACTTAGATCCTGACAATATTAAGAGGTCAGGGAACAGAGAAGGAAATCACAAAGGACACTGAGAAATAGCAGTGGGCATGGGAGAAAAAATCAAAAGCAACCAGTGGAGCTGTCACATGAGAATAAAGACATCGTCGTCCCGAAGGCCAAGCTGCCAAAGAGGTGAACTCTTGCGAGATGGAGACTGAGAATTGAAAATTGGATTCAGCTCCATGACGTTATTAGTGAGGTTTACACGAATAACTTCTAGACAGTGGAAGCTGCAAAACCCTGCCTGGATTGTCTTTAGGACAGAAGGGGCTGGTGCAGGTGTCCCAGGCGTGTGAGTAGAAACAATTCCTTTGGAGGAATTTCGCAGTGCGCGGCAGCAAGAAGGAGCGGATGTGAGTTGGGCGGGAAAGTGGGATCAAGATATTTTTCTAAGATGGGAAATCTGGCAGCTTTTTTGTGGATGGGAGGAATCCACTTGGGAATTGGTGCAGAATGTGTATCCTTCAGAGCACAAGGAAGGAGGGAATCCTTGCTCAGATGGAGGGGTTGTGTTTGGAAAGGAGGAGGGTGGCTAGCATCCGTCACCGTTCAGAGTATGTGGTTTCAGATGTGGGTACCTCGGTGGCGATGCAGGTAGAAGCCCATGGATGCTTTGGTCTCACTGCTTCCAGGTTCTTGAAGAAACGCAAAACAAAATCTTCAGCTGATTGAGGGGGTAAGTCTTAGGGGGTAAGTCTTAGGATTCTAGGAGAGGAAAGTACAAAATATCTATCAGAGGCAGTTGGAGGATTACTAGACTGCGGAAGTAAACTGGGGGAACCTGGACACCCCACTTGGCATTTACCATCACAAATGTAAAGTCACAGTGGTTGGTGTGGTTATGTTCATGGTGGCCAGTGGGGTGTAGATGGAGTTGTATTTAATCAGACCTGGGGGTAGAAGCTAGTGTAATAAAATGAGAGAGAGGCCAGGGATTCAGGGAGTAAGTTTAGGAGTGATGACGGTGTTTTACCACTGGATTTTAGTGGGGAAACGGAGTCAAGAAAGGTGAGTTTCAGTGAAAATTTAGTAGCTTCGATGGATTGGTGAAGCCGGTGAAGTGAATGGTTTTTGGAAATGGATTGGGGAGTTAGTGGTGAGCGGGAACAGTTGAGGTTCAAGATGAGAAAGCAGTTGTAGCCTTGAACTTATGGAGGACGGGTGCTTATTGGAAACCATCGTGTGTAGGGACTTCGGTGGAGGAAAAGCATCATTGCAGGTAAGATTTCAGAGAACCTAAGGGCAAGGGTAGTGAAAGGATCAGGTGAATGTATATATAAATATTAAGAATTAGCTCAGCAGAATTGGAGCCCATGACAATAAAGCAAGAGGCAGAATGTTGAGAAACGAGAGGGACGGATTTGGGTGTCAGGAAAAGAGAATAATATGATGAAATGGATTATAAGAGCATGTAAGTGTATGGGAACAAAATTATCCACCCCAAAATGTGTGTCTGACATGAGGATTATTTCAGAATGATTATTTTAAAAAGCAGAAGACTCAGGAAGTCTTTCTTTTTACCTCCCCTTAGTTGCCTAAAGAATGTAGATAGAGGGCTTGTTCCTGGAATGGAATACCACCAGACATGTCTGCAAAGAATGTGGACCATGTGGGGTGGGGAAACTCAGCAGGGCCTGGAGATGAGTCCACTCCGTGTCCCACTGTCTCTGCAGGCCCAGCAAACACTTGTTTACAAACGTTGGCTTCTCCGTCTCCATGGGAACGCCCTCCTCCCCGTTGAGGTCCCAAACCAATACCCCAAGAGCCTCTTTTGTCTATAGCTGAAGATGATATTTAAGGTGCGGGTTTTGATCATTTTGGCACGTGACTCAGGGTCTCCGGGTCTCTCCTGTGGATACATGTTTTTCAACTTTGGTTTGATTTTCGCCTGTTCATCTGTCCCATGTCAATTTAATTCTTAGATTTTAATCTTAAGAACCTAGAAGGGTAGAGAAAAATGCCTTCCTTCCCCACAAAAGTGAGGTAATCGGATGACGTGGGCTGTGAAGCTGGAGGATGGGCTGAGAGTGGCCATGGCAACAGGGCAGACACCGGATATTTCAGGGAACCGGATTGCAGGTGACTGGGGGGGCCGGCCTGAGGTCAGACTCCTGCACCAGCTGAGACACCAGGATATGGAAAATTCGGGCCGTGAGCAGAATCGCGATTGCGTGCTGCTGACTAAGGAGGGCTGGGTGTCTGAGGTCCCTTTGTCACCCGCACCGACAGACCCAGGGGGCATGGGAAAAAGCAATGTCCTCTCCAGCACCTCAGCTCGGGATGGTTACGTGGCTCTGATTGTCCTTAAATCTCTAAAATTGCTCCTGTTTACATCTCTGTATTATTCTAAGCGTCCGTGGATGGCAGTTAAGAATCTCCTGGAAACACAGTACAGCCAAGGCAAACAAAAATAACCAGCATTCCCCACTTTGAATTCATGGAGTTACTGCTATAGTGGGGTCTTACTGCTTTAAGTCCACTGAAGATTTTCTCCAGGAACTTGTGTTGTTTTTGTTCTCAGGACCTCCCCATACCCCCTGAATGATTATAGATCCCTCAGATTTGGTTGGAATACAAGAACTGCCTGATTTTTTTTCCTTGGCACGTATCAAATCTCTTCCCATTTTTTTTTAGCTTTAGGATTCACAAGACTTTAATAAAAGATGTCAATATAGTTTTATCTTTGTGTTTCAAAAACCATCCAATTGATTATTTTTTTATTGAGGTATAGTTAATTTACAATATTGTGTTAGTTTCAGGTGTACAGCAGTGATTCAGTTTATATATATATATATATATATATATATATATATTCTTTTTCAGATTTCTTTTCCCATATGGGTTATTATGGAATATCGAGTAGGGTTCCCTGTGCTGTACAGTAGGACCTGGTTGATTAGCTAGTTTATATATAGTAGTGGGTCTATGCTAATCCCAAACTCCTAATTCCTCTTTCTCCTACCACCTCTCCTGCTAGCCGAAAGTTTGTTTTCTAGGTCTGTGAATCTATTTCTGAAAACCCATCCAGTTTACTTCTACATATAAGGAGATACACCACACAGCCAAGTTAAAAAAAAAGAAGAAAAGTTTTATAGGCAAAGATGCGAAGTATACGTAGAGGGCCGTGGAAAGTACAGCCTCCCTGTTTCCATACGTGTTGAAGGGAAAGTTAAATCCTATACTGCATGGAATTTGGTATTCCGTAAGCTGATTTCCTCATCTTGCAGCAGAACTGAGTACCAAGATGATGGGTAAAAACTCAAAAGACACGTTGGTGATGTTCTCGAGCAGAACACAGAACCCGCTCTCTGTGGGACAAAACTGGCCCGAGACACTATCCCTCAGAAATGTTGCATAGAGGTGAATTGCCACCGGCTGGCGCCAGGAGCTGCTGATTTTGCTCCAAAAGGCTTCCAGAAGCTGTCCCAGGAGCTGCTAGCGGAGAGCAGTCTGAAGCTCATCGGGCTGGCTCACCTTTGTCCCCTTGGCCCCAACACATCTGTTCCCTCCTGTGGTCCTTGTTGAAATCACTGCGATGGGCGTTAAAAGGACGCCTGGAATTTTAGGTCAAGAGTCTATGGTGATACATACCAGAGACACACAGTCTGATTCTATAAATAGTATAATTACCATTTTTATTACCAACCAAGAAGGCAGATTAAGAGAGGATGGTATGTCTTATGCCATTTGCATACGTACACATATGGCATATATATGCATACATGTGTGTGTTTGAGTGTGCGTGTATATATACACATATTAATGTATATGTCTGTATGTATGTATATATACTCACGTATACAGATATAATTTACACTTACTTGTAATTTACAATTCACATATCTTATCATTTACACTTAGATTTACAAAATTCTCCACCTCCTCAGAAGAAAAGATTTAAACCAGAAAGAAGAAATGATGCAATAAAAGTAGATCCCACTAAAGACCTCAGTTTGCAGATTTCCCGACATTTTCTCGTGGTCTGAGAATATTTTTTATCAAATTATTTGCAGCATTTAATTATATTTCTGTGCATTAGACATAGGGCAGACATGTGAAAATAAAGATTGTCTGTGGGCTACACTTAGATAAAGCTTTCACATTTTGCTAGGTTAGGTCTGTAGTAAAACTCATACATGTGTTCTAGTTTGGGGTTTTTCTAAAGATGGTTACTGTAAATCTTGATTCCATTGTAAATTTAATACAGTTACCAGATCCATCCATACCACTGTCTGTTAAAATATTCTTTTATTACTGCTGCTGAGATATGCAGTTAAATATTGTTATTGTCAACAATTAGCATAACCAAATACTAACCATTCAGGACACAGGAGAGAAGGACTCAAGTAAAAAATATGCTGAAACATGTCTTTGTATGTAGTGATATTATTAACCACCCTCATTCTAGACAAGGACTACACAGTGTTACAAATAATTAATGATAATCCAGTGAAAGAAACACAGTAACATGGTACTGCATATAGACACGCCAACAAGTTTAATCATGAACCTCATGCATCTCCTTTTTATATTTTCTTATAAGGCAGTACATTATTAGACTGACTTTTCCACTCTATCATATAGTTTTATTACTATCCCTGCTGTCACAGTAAATTACCAAGTATTATAAAGATAATATAACCAGTTCTGTCCCACGGGTCTTTACAATAATAGTTTTCCTTTATGAAAATGCCATAATTTGACAGATAAGTGTATGGTAGAGTTTCTAGTTGGATCGAGGCAAAAGTATAAATGTAAGTGCATACAATTTTAATGATGCATACACACATATAAATAGGAATATTTCTAACAGTATTCTATAGCTTGCTTCGTTTTAATTTTGTTGAGATAATTGGTAAGTAGATTGAAAGGTGACCCACGGCTTATGGGGAAGTCAGATAACTTTCTCATGACAAATCTGAAGTTTTTTTTGTTTTGTTTTTTATTTATTTTTGGCTGTGTTGGGTCTTCGTTGCTGCATGTGGGCTTTCTCTAGTTGTGGTGAGCGGGGGCTACTCTTCGTTGCGATGCGCGGGCTTCTCGTTGCGGTGGCTTCTCTTGTTGCGGAGCATGGGCTCTAGGTGCGCAGGCTTCAGTAGTTGTCGCACGCGGGCTCAGTAGTTGTGGCGCACAGGCTCTAGAGCGCAGGCTCAGTAGTTGTGGCACACAGGCTTAGTTGCTCCGCAGCATGTGGGATCTTCCCGGACCAGGGCGCAAACCCGTGTCCCCTACATTGGCAGGCAGATTCTTAACCACTGCGCCACCAGGGAAGCCCCAGTCTGAAGTTTTTAAATTGGTTTATTACAATGTTCAGCAATCCAAGCACAGAATGCTTCATTATGTATTTGTAGGTTGGCTTTGTTGTGTTTTCCCAGATACTGTTACGGCTTTCTTGTGTGTTGGCTTTATTAAATCGTTGTATGCCAGTTAATCTATAATACAGTTTGTGATTTAACATAAGGAGAATGTGTAGAATAATGCTGAAGTGTGGTGAATGACAGGGAAATAGATACTTTGCAACATCCTCACCAACTATGGACAGCTCCAAGCATGCATCATCATGGACCACTCCTCCTGGGATGACAATAGGTGCAGAAAGCAGTCATCCAGTGATTCTGACCCTTGATGATGACACAAATACTGCATCCAACCTATACAAAGGGAGAAATAGAAAATACATCTACTGAAAATATTTCACTAAGCCACAAATTATTATTAATGGTAAAAAAGATTAGTAGATGCTACCCTTTGGCTCCTTACTGAATTCATCGTTCTGAGCATTCTCTCAGCATTCTTGTCTACTTCTCATATTAACCCATTAAGCTAGGTGTCATTGTTACCCCATTTCACAGATGAGGAAATTGAGGCTTTGAGTGATGGAAAAACATTACTTATTGTTAAAGATTTAGTGATTTCCTGGGCCAGAGTGAAACTAGGAGTAAAAACTGAGGCTTAAAGAAGATTTAATATTGAGCTACTTTCCATTTGTGAAGAAAAGATTCCACTCTTTCTTAATATACGGGTTCCAGAACGGTTATTTGGATGATGAAACAGTGTAATAATTGTAAAGACCTTAGGATAATCATTGGTCCTTGGTAATCACCATTCATGTCTATCTTACCTTATTAATATCAGGGTAGAGGACTACCCTGTGTAATAGCAAGTTAATACTTTGAAACAATGCTAGGTCTAAGGCATGTGCTTTTAAAAATAGCAACAATAATAACAAAAATAAATTTTCTTGCCCACTGGAAGAGATTGCTTCTACTAGTGTACATGAAGAGAATAGATTAGTCCATTTAATTCAGAGATATCTAAGAGATAATATACGTTATTTTTGTCAAGTTCATGAAAGCTAATCCCATGTGAGATTTTGCTGTGGGCTAATTATTTTCTCTATTGTATTCAATATGTCTCTCATAATATACAGAAAATAGAGGAAGCCAATTAGTCATACAACTTTAAATTGACATTATTGCGAGAGAGGTTGAAAATTTTAAGTATTGCTTAAAAATAAACAACAGAGAACACATAATTGTATAAGATGCTAAAAGATGATTACTACCCCCTTATGCCCACAATAACAATTTATTTTTATACCATCATGTTTAAAAAAAAACCTGATAAAATTTCTACAATTAATCTCTTTGAGATTTCCCCATAAACTTTTTTTTTTACATCTTTATTGGAGTATAATTGCTTTACAATGGTGTGTTAGTTTCTGCTTTATAAGAAAGTCAATCAGTTATACATATACATATGTTCCCATATCTCTTCCCTCTTGTGTCTCCCTCCCTCCCACCCTCCCTATCCCACCCCTCCAGGCGGTCACAAAGCATCGAGCTGATCTCCCTGTGCTATGCGGCTGCTTCCCACTAGCTAGCTATTTTACGTTTGGTAGTGTATATATGTCCATGCCACTCTCTCGCTTTGTCACAGCTCACCCTTCCCCCTCCCCATAACCTCAAGTCCATTCTCTAGTAGGTCTTTGTCTTTATTCCTGTCTTACCCCTAGGTTCTTCATGACATTTTTTCCCCTTAAATTCAATATATATGTGTTAGCATACGGGATGTGTCTTTCTCATTCTGACTTACTTCACTCTGTATGACAGACTCTAGGTCCATTCACCTCATTACAAATAGCTCAATTTCATTTCTTTTTATGGCTGAGTAATATTCCATTGTATATATGTGCCACATCTTCTTTATCCATTCATCTATTGATGGACACTTAGGTTGCTTCCATGTCCTGGCTATTGTAAAGGAGCTGCAATGAACATTGTGGTATATGACTCTTTTTGAATTATGGTTTTCTCAGGGTATATGCCCAGTAGTGGGATTGCTGGGTCATATGGTAGTTCTATTTGTAGGTTTTTAAGGAACCTCCATACTGTTCTCCATAGTGGCTGTACCAATTCACATTCCCACCAGCAGTGCAAGAGTGTTCCCTTTTCTTCACACCCTCTCCAGCATTGATTGTTTCTAGATTTTTTGATGATGGCCATTCTGACTGGTGTGAGATGATACCTCATGGTAGTTTTGATTTGCATTTCTCTAATGATTAATGATGTTGAGCATTCTTTCATGTGTTCGTTGGCAGTCTGTATATCTTCTTTGGAGAAATGTCTATTTCAGTCTTCTGCCCATTTTTGGATTGAGTTGTTTGTTTTTTTGTTATTGAGCTGCATGAGCTGCTTGTAAATTTTGCAGATTAATCCTTTGTCAGTTGCTTCATTTGCAAATATTTTCTCCCATTCTGAGGGTTCTCTTTTGGTCTTGTTTATGGTTTCCTTTGCTGTGCAAAAGTTTTGCGGTTTCATTAATTCCCATTTGTTTATTTTTATTTTTCTTTCCATTTCTCTAGGAGGTGGGTCAAAAAGGATCTTGCTGTGATTTATTTCATAGAGTGTTCTGCCTACGTTTTCCTCTAAGAGTTTGATAGTTTCTGGCCTTACATTTAGGTCTTTAATCCATTTGGATCTTACTTTTGTGTATGGTGTTAGGGAGTGATCTAATCTCATACTTTTACCTGTCCAGTTTTCCCAACACCACTTACTGAAGAGGCTGTCCTTTCCCCACTGTACATTCCTGCCTCCTTCATCAAGATAAGGTGACCATATCTGCATGGGTATATCTCTGGGCTTTCTATCCTGGTCCATTGATCTATCTTTCTGTTTTTGTGCCAGTACCATACTGTCTTGATGACTGTAGCTTTGTAGTATAGTCTGAAGTCAGGGAGCCTGATTCCTCCAGCCCCGTTTTTAGTTCTCAAGATTGCTTTGGCTATTCGGGGTCTTTTGTGTTTCCATACAAATTGTGAAATTTTTTGTTCTACTTCTGTGAAAAATGCCAGTGGTAGTTTGATAGGGATTGCATTGAATCTGTAGACTGCTTTGGGTAGTAGAGTCATGTTCACAATGTTGATTCTTCCCTACCGAGAACATGGTATGTCTCTCCATCTATTTGTATCATCCTTAATTTCTTTCATCAGTGTCTTATAATTTTCTGCATACAGGTCTTTTGTCTCCTCAGGTAGGTTTATTCCTACATATTTTGTTCTTTTTGTTGCAGTGGTAAATGGGAGTGTTTTCTTGATTTCACTTTCAGATTTTTCATCATTAGTGTATAGGAATGCCAGAGATTTCTGTGCATTAATTTTGTATCCCCAACTTTACCAACTTCATTGATTAGCTCTAGTAGTTTTCTGGTAGCATCTTTAGGATTCCCTATGTATAGTATCACGTCATCTGCAAACAGTGACAGCTTTACTTCTTCTTTTCCAATTTGGATTCCTTTTATTTCCTTTTCTTCTCAGATTGCTGTGGCTAAAACTTCCAAAACTATGTTGAATAAGAGTGGTAAGAGTGGGCAACCTTGTCTTGTTCCCGATCTTAGTGAAATGCTTTCAGTTTTTCACCATAGAGGACAATGTTGGCTGTGGGTTTCTCATATATGGCCTTTATTATGTTGAGGAAAGTTCCCTCTATGCCTACTTTCTGCAGAGGTTTTATCAAAATGGGTGTTGAATTTTGTCAAAAGCTTTCTCTGCATCTATTGAGATGAACATATGGTTTTTCTCCTTCAATTTGTTAATATGGTGTATTACATTGATTGATTTGCGTATATTGAAGAATCCTTGCATTCTTGGAATAAACCCCACTTGATCATGGTGTTTGATCCTTTTAATGGGCTGTTGGATTCTGTTTGCTAGTATTTTGTTGAGGATTTTTGCATCTATGTTCATCAGTGATATTGGCCTGTAGTTTTCTTTCTTTGTGACATCCTTGTCTGGTTTTGGTATCAGGGTAATGGTGGCCTCGTAGAATGAGTTGGGGAGTGTTCCTCCCTCTGCTATATTTTGGAAGAGTTTGAGAAGGAAAGGTGTTAGCTCTTCTCTAAATGTTTGTTAGAATTCGCCTGTGAAGCCATCTGGTCCTGGGCTTTTGTTTGTTGGAAGATTTTTAATCACAGTTTCAATTTCAGTGCTTGTGTTTGGTCTGTTCATATTTTCTATTTCTTCCTGATTCAATCTTGGCAGGCTGTGCATTTCTAAGAATTTGTCCATTTCTTCCAGGTTGTCCATTTTATTGGCATAGAGTTGCTTGTAGTAATCTCTCATGATCTTTTGTATTTCTGCGGTGTCAATTGTTACTTCTCCTTTTTCATTTCTAATTCTATTGATTTGAGTCTTCTCCCTTTTTTTCTTGAGTCTGGTTAATGGTTTATCAATTTTGTTTATCTTCTCAAGGAACCAGCTTTTAGTTTTATTGATCTTTGCTATCGTTTCCCTCATTTCTTTTTCATTTATTTCTGATCTGATATTTACGATTTCTTTCCTTCTGCTAACTTTGGGGTTTTTTGCTCTTCTTTCTCTAATTGCTTTAGGTGCAAGGTTAGGTTGTTAATTCGAGATGTTTCCTGTTTCTTAGGGTGGGCTTGTATTGCTACAAACTTCCCTCTTAGAACTGCTTTTGCTGCATCCCATAGGTTTTGGGTCGTTGTGTCTCCATGGTCATTTGTTTCTAGGTATCTTTTGATTTCCTCTTTGATTTCTTCAGTGATTAGTTCATTATTAAGTAGTGTATTGTTGAGCCTCCATGTGTTTGTATTTTTTACAATTCCTTTCCTGTATTTGATATCTAGTCTCATAGCGTTGTGGTCAGAAAAGATACTTGATACAATTTCAATTTCCTTAAATTTACCAAGGCTTGGTTTGTGACCCAAGATATGATCTATCCTGGAGAATGTTCCATGAGCAGTTGAAAAAAAAGTGTATTCTGTTGTTTTTGGGTGGAATGTCCTATAAATATTAAGTCCATGTTGTTTAATGTATCATTTAAAGCTTGTGTTTCCTTATTTATTTTCATTTTGGATGATCTGTCCATTGGTGAAAGTGGGGTGTTAAAGTCCCCTACTATGAATGTGTAACTGTCAATTTTCCCTTTTATGGCTGTTAGTATTTGCCTTATGTATTGAGGTGCTCCTATATTGGGTGCATAAATATTTACAATTGTTATATCTTCTTCTTGGATTGATCCCTTGATCATTATGTAGTGTCCTTCTTTGTCTCTTCTAATAGTCTTTATTTTAAAGTCTATTTTGTCTGATATGAGAATTACTACTCCAGCTTTCTTTTGGTTTCCATTTGCATGGAAAATCTTTTTCTATCCCCTCACTTTCAGTCTGCATGTGTCTCTAGGTCTGAAATGGGTCTCTTGTAGACAGCATATATATGGGTCTTGTTTTTGTATCCATTCAGCCAGTCTGTGTCTTTTGGTGGGAGCATTTAATCCATTTACATTTAAGGTAATTATCGATATGTATGTTTCTATTCCCATTTTCTTAATTGTTTTGGGTTTGTTATAATAGGTCTTTTCCTTCTCTTGTGTTTCTTGCCTAGAGAAGATCGTTTAGCATTTGTTGTAAAGCTGGTTTGGTGGTGCTGAACGCTCTCAGCTTTTGCTTGTCTGTAAAGGTTTTAATTTCTCCATCAAATCTGAGTGAGATCCTTGCTGGGTAGAGTAATCTTGGTTGCAGGTTTTTCTCTTTCATCACTTTAAATATGTCCTGCCAGTCCCTTCTGGCTTGCAGAGTTTCTGCTGAAAGATCAGCTGTTACCTTATGGAGATTCCCTTGTGTGTTATTTGTTGTTTTCCCTTGCTGCTTTTAATATGTTTTCTTTGTATTTAATTTTTGACAGTTTAATATGTGTCTTGGCGTGTTTCTCCTTGGATTTATCCTGTATGGGACTCTCTGTGCTTCCTGGACTTGATTAACTGTTTCCTTTCCCATATTAGGGAAGTTTTCAACTATAATCTCTTCAAATATTTTCTCAGTCCCTTTCTTGTTCTCTTCTTCTTATGGAACCCCTATAATTCGAATGTTGGTGCGTTTAATGTTGTCCCAGAGGTCTCTGAGACTGTCCTCAGTTCTTTTCATTCTTTTTTTTTATTCTGCTCTGCAGTAGTTATTTCCACTATTTTATCTTCCAGGTCATTTATCCATTCCTCTGCCTCAGTTATTCTGCTATTGATCCCATCTAGAGTATTTTTCATTTCACTTATTGTGTTGTTCATCGTTGCTTGTTTCATCTTTAGTTCTTCTAGGTCCTTGTTAAACATTTCTTGTATTTTCTACATTCTGTTTTCAAGATTTTGGATCATCTTTACTATCATTATTCTGAATTCTTTTTCAGGTAGACTGCCTACTTCCTCTTCATTTGTTAGGTCTGGTGGGTTTTTATCTTGCTCCTTCATCTGCTGTGTGTTTTTCTGTCTTCTCATTTTGCTTATCTTACTGTGTTTGGGGTCTCCTTTTTGCAGGCTGCAGGTTCATAGTTCCCGTTGTTTTTGGTGTCTGTCCCCAGTGGCTTAGGTTGGTTCAGTGGGTTGTGTAGGCTTCCTGGTGGAGGGGACTAGTGCCTGTGTTCTGGTGGATGAGGCTGGATCTTGTGTTTCTGTTGTGCAGGTCCACGTCTGGTGGTGTGTTTTGGGGTGTCTGTGGACTTATTATGATTTTAGGCAGCCTCTCTGCTAATGGGTGGGGTTGTGTTCCTGTCTTGATAGTTGTTTGGCATAGGGTGTCCAGCACTGTAGCTTGCTGGTCGTTGAGTGAAGCTGGGTGTTGGTGTTGAGATGGAGGTCTCTGGGAGATTTTCGCTGTTTGATATTATGTGGAGCTGGGAGGTCTCTTGTGGACCAGTGTCCCGAAGTTGGCTCTCCCACCTCAGAGGCACAGCACCAAGAACCTTTCATCCACACGGATCAGAATAAAAGGGAGAAAAAGTAGAAAGAAAGAAATAAAGAGGATAAAAGAAAATAAAATAAAGTAATGTAAAATAAAATAAAGTTATTAAAATAAAAAAATAAAAACATTTTTAAGTAAAAAAAAACGGATGGATAGAACCCTAGGACAAATGGTGGAAGCAAAGCTTTACAGACAAAATCTCACACAGATGCATACACATACACAGTCACAAAAAGAGGAAAAGGGGGAAACAAATCATAAATCTTGCTCCCAAAGTCCACCTCCTCAATTTGGGATGACTCGTTGTCTATTCATGTATTCCACAGATGCAGGTACATCAAGTTGATTGTGGAGACTTAATGCGCTGCTTCTGAGGCTGCTGGGAGAGATTTCCCTTTCTCTTCTTGGTTCTCACAGCTCCGGGGGCTCAGCTTTGGATTTGGCCCTGCCTCTGCGTGTAGGTCGCCGGAGGTCGTCTGTTCTTCGCTCAGACAGGACGGGGTTAAAGGAGCCGCTGACTCGGGGGCTCTGGCTCACTCAGGCCGGGGGGGGGGGGGAGGGAGGGGCAGGGAGTGCGGGGCAATCCTGCGGCGGCAGAGGCCGGCGGGACGTTGCACCAGCCTGGGGCGCGCCGTGCGTTCTCCCGGGGAAGTTGTCCCTGGATCCCGGGACCCTGGCAGTGGCGGGCTGCACAGGCTCCCCGGCAGGGGGTGTGTGGAGAGTGACCTGCGCTCGCACACAGGCTTCTTGGCGGCGGCAGCAGCGGCCTTAGCGTCTCCCGCCCGTCTCTGGGGTCCGCGCTTTTAGCCGCGGCTCGCGCCCGTCTCTGGAGTTCCTTTAAGCAGCGCTCTTAATCTCCTCTCCTCGCGCACCAGGAAACAAAGAGGGAAGAAAAAGTCTCTTGCCTCTTCGGCAGGTCCAGATTTTTTCCCCGACTCCCTCCCGGCCAGCCGTGGTGCACTAGCCCCCTGCAGGCTGTGTTCACGCCGCCAACCCCAGTCCTCTCCCTGTGTTCTGACCGAAGCCCGAGCCTCAGCTCCCAGCCCCGCCCGCCCCGGTGGGGGAGCAGATAAGCCTCTCGGGCTGGTGAGTGCCATTCGGCACCGATCCTCTGTGCGGGAATCTCCCCGCTTTGCCCTCTGCACCCCTGTTGCTGCGCTCTCCTCCGCGGCTCCAAAGCTCCCCACTCCGCCTCCCGAAGTCTCCGCCCGCGAAGGGGCTCCTAGTGTTTGGACACCTTTCCTCCTTCACGGCTCCGTCCCACTGGTGCAGGTCCCGTCCCTATTCTTTTGTCTCTGTTTTTTCCTTTTCTTTTTTGCCCTACCCAGGTACTTGGGAGGTTTCTTGCCCTTTGGGAGGTCTGAGGTCTTCTGCCAGCATTCAATAGTTGTTCTGTAGGAGCTGTTCCACGTGTAGATATATTTCTGATGTATCTCTAGTCACAAACAGTAAAGCAGGGCATTCAGGCAGTTTAACACAGCTTGAGTTCAGCCACCACCTTACACTACAATCTTCATTCAAATCTCAAAATGAACTCACATCAGATTCGTCCTTAGTCGGCAGAACACTCTCAAACTCAACTGTGGCCCTTCTTCCTTCTTCCCTCCTTTCTCACAGCACATTTCTTTAGTTTATCACCTGCTCTACGCATTTTTAAATGGTTTCTCCCCATAAACTCTTACAGAAAACCTTTAACCAAAAAAAAAAAAAAATCAGGGTATTGCATTGTAAGAAAAAACTAGATAACATACCTCTCATTAATATTGCAAGCATTCGGGACTTCCCTGTTGGCTCAGTGGTGAAGAATCCGCCTGCCAATACAGGGGACACGGGTTCAAGCCCTGGTCCGGGAAGATCCCACATGCCCTGGAGCAACTAAGCCTGTGTGCCACAACTACCGAGCCAGCGCTCTAGAGCCCATGAGCCACAACTGCTGAGCCGTTCCGCCACAACTACTGAAGCCCCTGCACCTAGAGCCCATGCTCCGCAACAAGAGAAGCCACCGCAATGAGAAGCCTGTGCACCACAAAGAAGAGTAGCCCCCGCTCACCACAACTAGAGAAAGCCCGCACACAGCAACGAAGACCTAACGCAGCCAAAAATAAATAAATTTTAAAAAGTACAGCAAGCATTCCATGAGCTCAACGGTCACAGGAGACACCATCCGATATGCTGCTTTCCATGATCACTCTGAGTATTTGCAGCAATCCATATGAGCTCCTGTCTCAAATTTCTTGTCCTCACGGTTATCTGCATGGAACCTGTGCCCAAAACTTCCGTGCATCTGTTTTCACTCACTCACCCTTCTAGTCCTTCAGACAAGAATTTACAAATCACCGCCTCCTAAAGCAGAATAAACCCAGTCTCAACTGTTGTGCTTCCCTTCTTGCAGACGCATTTACTGAGAGATCTGCCCTATCCTCTGATTCATCACCGTACACTCTTTACCCTATGCTCAGTTTGTTTCTTTCATTCATTTAAAATTGCAAAGTAACATAGAAAATATTTTAACCATATAAAAAATTAAAAATAATGTAAAAGTGCTCCTCTGACCAGCAACTAGATAATGAGATGCTTTGTTATAAATTTTTCAAAGCATTTTTTTGAGAAACGAAACATAAATCAAATACCCTTCCTTTGCGTATGTTTTCCATCGTTCCCAGAGGTAAGCGCTTGCTGGCAGTCACTATATATTCATCTGTATTTTCATATACTGACT
This sequence comes from Lagenorhynchus albirostris, assembly GCF_949774975.1. Lineage (NCBI taxonomy): Eukaryota > Metazoa > Chordata > Mammalia > Artiodactyla > Delphinidae > Lagenorhynchus > Lagenorhynchus albirostris. The sequence continues at coordinate 129,127,190 of NC_083116.1, forward strand.
AAACCTGCATCCCCCGTCATGATAGAATTCTGATCAGCATTATTTTACATTTTGCACTCAACTACACTGATACACATGGGTCTGCTTCAGTGTCGTCAACTGTTGTAAAGCATTGTGTGATACTAAGAGCAGTAATTTACACAATCCTTCGTAAAAGTACCTTACTCCTTCTGCAATGTTTTCTCTTAAAAACAGTACAAAGATGATGATCCCCAAGCATCCTCCTTATACAGGCATGTTTATCTGGTGATTATACCTAAGATGGAATTTCTGTGTCATAGGGTGTTCTTGCCTGAAACTTTGCTATTTCCAAATTGCTTTCCTGAGTAGTGGTACTAATTTTCACATAACCATCCTTGTGTTTTTGGTGTGTGCGGGTGTGCACTCTTCCTGAACTACACGTTGCTACAGGCATCCTATTTCTTGTCCCACTCCCAGAGTCATTCGTCTCTCCCAGGAGCCCTGGTTCCTTTTACTGGAGGGTGGGGTTAGAAGTCAAGTTCTGGGCAGCAGATGGGCCTGTTGCTCCTAGAGTGTCATTTCTTCAGGAACTTGTCAGCTGACAGAGCAAGGAAATATGTGGGGTTCCCTCGGTCTCTGTGGGGGACTGGTTGCAGGACCCCCAGGGATACGAACATTCATGGATGCTCAAACCCTTATATGAAATAGTTTAGTGTTTGCATATAGTGTACGCACAACCTCTTCTATACTTTAAGACATCTCTAGATTACTTATAATACCTAGTACCATGTAAATAATTGTAAATGCGATGTAAGTCGCTGCTGGCTTATGGCACATTCAGATTTTGCTTTTTGGAACTTTCTGGAATTTTTTTCACCCCCCAAATACCTTTGATCCATGGCTGGTTGAATCTGAGGATATGAACTCTCGGATACAGAGGGCCGACTGTGTGTGTGCGTGCTAACTCATGTTTCTGCACGTGTCTCTCAGTATTGCTCTATGCGAGGATGTGTTTGTATATTAAGCAGAACCTGAGTGCATGGCGGTGTCCACAGCTCTGATCCATCACCACGTGGACCACTGTCACCTCCTTCATTGCTCATCTGCTACCTGGCTCCTGCAGTCCATATAGCGATGGGTCAACCCCAGTGTACATGCAGGGCACTATCAGAATTGTTAAGCCATGCCCCTGTGGGAAACAGTTTTGTCAAGTAGAGTTCACTGCTTATCTGCAAGTCCTTTTGTCTTTCATCTTACAGATCCACCAATACGTAAAGAAATATTAGGCGAGCACCGGCCCCTAACCACACACCTCACTGAAGGTTACTTCACCCATTGGTAACACCATTAAATTCTCTTGACACAGCATACGTGTTTCATCCTGGGAGCCCGTAAAATTCTCAATATTTTTGTTATTGTTGTTTTAATTTGCATACCTTAGTTTCGGTCTCTGTGCTCTAAAGTTCTGTGACTTGACAAATGGCTAGTGTCGCGTATCTGCCACTACTGTATCATACAGAATAGTTTCACCACCCTCAAAGTATCCCCCATGCTTCACCTATTCAAAACTCCTCCGCCCCAAAACCCTGGTTAACGCGGACCTGTTTACCCTCTCTCTAGTTCTGCCTATTCCAGGATGTCATATAAATGGACTCATACAATGTATAGTCTTTTCAGACTGCCTTTTTTTCTAATTGAAGTATGACTGATTCACAATGTTTCAGGTGTACAGCAAAGTGATTCAGTAATATGTATGTGTGTGTTTATAGACATATATACATATATATAAGTATATGCAACCACGTATATTCTTTTTCAGATTCTTTCCCATTATATAGAATGCCTTCTTTCACTTAGTAGTATGCACGTAAGTTTCCTTTTTAAATGTCCTTGCCTTGTCTGGTCACTGAACAGGATCCCGTTGTGTGCCTGACCACCATTTCTTTGGTGAAGTAAATGGCTTCATGGCATCATCTTCTCACTTTAACAGTAAAATCCACCAAATTGACAACGCTGGAGTGGGACTGCATCCCATCACAGTGGCGTGGTTCTCAGCAAGTGATGTTTGCCGGTCCACCTCAACCCTGCCCTAGAATCCTTCATCAGGACTCCCAGTGTGGAAAAGAAACCCTACTCCAGCATTAGGGTGTTCTATGGATTCCGAGATTGTAGTTGGCATGGGGACGGCTCCGTTCTCTGTTGTATGGATTCCGGGATCGTGGTTGATGTGGCGATGGTTCCGTTCTCTGGGCAGTTCTGAGGTCCTTGACACTGTCCTACAGAAACACTGAGAGTCGCCTGCCTACCCAGACCCATAGGGCGCCTCAGGCATTGCTTCATTCTACTCTGTTTATCACTTGGAGACACCATGTTCTGATTAGTTGGCATGGGCTGTGCACCTCTTTTTCCAGTTGTATGAGTTCCCTATGGCTGCTGTAACGAAGTATTACCATCCTAGGGGCTGAAACCACACACTGATACTCTCACTCCCCTGGCGGTCAGAAGTCTCACGTGGGTCTCACTGGGCTCGGTGCAAGCTGACCCTTGGCCCCTGTCTGTCTCTGAAGCCATCCATGGCTGGTCACGTCTTTGTCACAAAGCTGTATCTCATGGTCTGACTCATCTGCCTTCCTGCTTCTCCACACTGTACAGGACCCTTGTGATGACACTCGGTCCACCTGGGTCACCCAGCATAGTTTCACCATCTCAAGTCTTTAACCTCATCACATCTGCCGGACCCATTTTGTCCTGTAAGGTAGGGTGTCCACAGAGTCCAGGGTGAGAATGGGGACATCTTTGGGAAATGGAGTGGGTGGGGACCATTCTGCCTGTGACACACGTTCATCCCTGGAATTTATAAGGTTTCAGCAAGTTGGCATAAGATTTTCCAGCCTCTGTATTCTTACATGAAAAAGGAGATAATGGATTCACGTCTGCGGTTGTGAGGCTCACACGCACTCATGTGTGTGGAGGCTTGGGGTACGTTGTTCACAGTCTACAAAAGACACCCTCCTTGGGCCCTCCCAGTTGGCTGCTGGCCGGATCCCAAAAAGGCACCCTTGCAGAGAAGCCAGAGTCATCTTCTTAATCAGTGCTTCTGTCCTGGACCACAGAGGCCCTGATGACATGTAATAAAAATGTACAGTCGCTGCCCTTTTGGTGAGTTCTCTAGGAATAACGGAGAGAACTTAGCCTTTGCCCCTCAGTGGGTGAAGGGCCAGCAGCTGGGTAACTGTTTTCTTGTCTTTAGATGTGATCACATCCTTGACCTCTGGTGAACAACATTTATCATGTTCAGAATGCCCTGCTTCAAGGATTGTTGCTTTGGTTTAAAAAAAAAAAAAAGCCTAATGCTGAGAGGGTTACCGTGGCAAATTCCCTAAGGGCTTGACCAAGCAAATTATATTTCCGACAATTTCATCGTGGATTCTTTGCAACTGTAGGCAGATATGTACGCAGCAACGTAGAATATGCACTTACTTAAAGCCTTTTTAATTTTTCTGTTTTTTACTTTTTATTGAAATGGTAGCGTCACTCCTGATAATTTTACAAAGTTATAATCAGTTAATCAGTGAAGAAAGAAAATGCCTTCCCTGTAACGTCCCAATCCTACGTTCCAAAGGAGAGCACGTTCCGCGGTCAGTGTTCCATGCTGTGGGCTTCTGCACGCTTTGCAGGACAGTGGCACCAGGCTCCCATCGCAGCGTGTGCCTCTTGTTCTCTAGGCACCCCCGATTTCTCCCGATTCTTTGTGTCGGTGTTAGGGTTAGAGACGAGGACTCTCCGCTGGGCCTCATGCTTCCTCTAGGTCTTATCCTGTAAGGTATGGCTTGGCCACCATCTGCACTTGGCCGCTGTGTCTTACCACCAGACCTTTTTAACCCCGTTGGCTTGTAAGAATGCTTGCGCATTCCCCGTGTGCCGTTCACTAACCGTCATTTTACCGCTGAGTTCAGGCTTCAGGATGGCAAAATCCTAACGGGAAGTGTCTTCTCAGGGCAGCATAAAGACCCCAGAAACCAGAGAAAAAGACAGAAAGCCCATCGGGGAAACACACAAGCAGCAGGAAATAGCTCAGCAAATTATTCTGCTGCAAGTACAGACAGACACTGTGTTCTAAGACACGGGGACCCGGTATCATAGTAATGAAAGGAGTGACCTGTTATCACTTGAATGAAAGGAGTGACCCATAATGGGGTCCCTTGGAAGGTTTGCTCTATGTAGTTTGGTGTTTATTTAACCCAGACATGGCCTACTCATGGCTTTGCACTTTCGTTTTTTTATTTTAATTTTTTATTGAAGTAGAGTTGATTTACAATACTGTGCTACTTTCAGGTGTACAGCAAAGTGATTCGGTATTTTTGAAGATTATCTTCCATTATAGTTATTACAAGGTAATGGGTATCATTCCCTGTGCTGTACAATGAATCCTTGTTGCTTATCTGTTTTATGTATGGTAGTTTGTATCTCTTAATCCCATACCCCTAATTTATCCCCACGCTTCTCTTCCCTCTCCCCCCTGGTAACCACTAGTTTGTTTTCTATATTTGTGAGTCTGTTTTTGTTTTGCATGTACATTGATTTGTAGTTTTCAGATTCCACATATAAGTGATATCCTACAGTGTTTGCCTTTCTCTGTCTGACTTATTTCACAAAGCATAATATTCTTTAGGTCCATCCACGTTGCTGCAAATGGCACTGTCCCATTCGTTTAATGGCTGAGTAATATAATCCATACAATGTCCATCTAATGATACAAGTCTTCGATGCCAATGTGCCTGCCATTAGCATTGCCGGGCTTGTTCTAATTTTGTTTACGTGTATATTTCCATGGTCTTTGCCCTTTCTTTAGCAACTCTTCTGATTCAATTTACATGTGTCTATTGAGTACATAAGAGTTGATTTGTTACAGAGTTGGTTTGGTGATGCTGTGGAAAGCTTTAATACAGTCTTTGGCTCACGGGCCTAGCCGCTCCGCGGCATGTGGGATCCTCCCGGACTGGGGCACGAGCCCGTGTCCCCTGCATCGGCAGGTGGACTCTCAACCACTGCACCACCCGGGAAGCCCAATACAGTCTTGATCTTATGATCTCCTCTTGTCCTCATCTGTGTTTTTCAGTGGACAGTACATGCCTTATTTTATTGGCCGGCTCTACTCGACATACTCTTTTGGTGTGTGAGTGGTGGTGGTGGCATGTGCCCATATTTGTTTCTCTTTCTATGACTGAATTGGTGATTAAGGTTTTGGTTCAACTGTTTCAATATTTCTCAAAATGAGGCAAAGGACCAGTCCATCAAAACCATCTGAGGTGTTTGAACACCACCATTTCCATTTCAGGAGACCCTCTTTCCAGACTCTCTTGGAAGGAAGGGCTTTGGAATCTTTCTCGTGAGCAACTCACACGATTTTAATACACAGTGGTGTCTAAATAATACCCTCCGTGGGGTTACTGTATGCCGAAATACCGTCGGTTGTTTTTTCACCGTTGGAGATGGACTCTGTTGTACACCAGCTGAAAAAAAATAAAATACAAATTAGCACCTTTAAAAATCCCTCTTCCTTCTTCTAGTCACACACCAAAATTGTGTAATTAATTTTCCAATTAATTATGTAATTAAGGTGCACCATATGTGCTTTGTTTTGGAAGTGAAGTTTAAAAATTGTCTCGTTATCTGTTTCAAGTAATTCAAAGTCACAGGATCTTTTATGGACATATTTTCATCCATTGAGATTTAATTTGCTTTTGCTATTGGCTCTTCTTGACGAATTATTTTTCCTGTCGGCTTCTCTGTGTTTTGACTAGATTTAAAAAGGGATGGTGAACCACATGTCACTAAGGTATATTTATATATGTGATTTATATATATGTATACACATTCAGATATATATTTTATATATTATAGAATATATAGAATTTATATATCACATATATACAAATATATATAGAATTTACAGATTATATAAAAATATATATCCCTAAGATAGGTTTAGCATCTGGCGTGTGTATATGTATGTATACCAGTTGTATATGTGGATATACGCATATATCTCTGAGATATGTTTAGTGCTTAATGGTGACTGAGATTGAGCTTTATTTTTTTCTTGAGAAATAATGTACCATCTTATATCTGTACTTGGAAAAATCCCTTGGTTTGTTTCGATTGTTATTAAATTTTCATATTTGTTTCATCACAGGCTAATCCTGCACTCATAACCTCCTTTTGTTTTTTTCCCATCCCTTCTTTTCCTAAATAACTTTAAAACAATGTGCTGTTTTACTCTTTTTCTAACAAACAATGTATTTTTCGCTATAATTTTATGTATTACACTCACTGCAGAGAGGTTGTCTATATCATTCAGTGGCCTAGTTATCACTCTTGTCATTCCTTGTCCTGAAGTTCTCTCGAGGCAGAATCTTGTTTTCTTGCTTTCAGGGGATTTTTTGTGTCTTGCGATGCAGGGTTTCATAGATTTTTTGTCTGCTATTGTTGGTCGCGTTGTTTCTGGTAGTGGGTAAATCAGGTTCCTATAACTTCACGTTAAGGCCGAAGCACAGATCGTCTGGGTATCAGAAGAAAGTGATAAAGCAGCTGGAATTCTGCTGGGCATCTTCTAAACCCTTCACACCTAAATGGTGTGTGCACATGAGGGCTAGGTAAAGAGCTGATGTGGAGAAAACTCTACTGTGCAGCTGAGTGAGCTGTATTGGAGGAGATGGACTCTTTCCCCGGGAATTATTGAAAGGTGAGGGGATGTTGAACTGTGGGACAGAGACTGTTGCAGTAGGTACAACTCTAACCGCAAGACCTGTGTCTATGGGGACGTATGTATGTGTATGGCTGATTCACTTTGTTGTACAGCAGAAACTAAGACAGCATTGTGAAGCAATTATACTCCAATAAACGTGAATTTAAAAAATTTTTTTTCTTTAAAGGTGAGGCGGGAAGGAGAAACACTGAAACTTTAACAAGCATTTTGTTTTGATCAGCAAGTGTGGACAATTCAGTGCATTGTTTATGAGACAGACAGATAGGAAACTGGAGAGTCTGTGTCTGGCCCTGTCACATAGGTAGACAAGGCGGGGGCGTAGTCTTACTAAGTCCCGTGAGGAAGGAGTTTGCCAGAACACAAAAGGGTGAGCTATTTCTTAATCGCTACTGCTTTCCCGGGTAACAGGGCTTGGGGGAAATTCAGCCTCGTTCATTTCTAGAGGTGGCTCTACATTTTAGGTTGACATAGCATTTCCATATGTCAGCCATCCAAGGAATGATGACTTTTGAATTTTGTTCAGTAGGGTAACCTGTATAGTACTCTGTTGATGTTGATAATTTAATGGGGTTACAAAAAGTTACAAAAACAACAAAACTTTACTGAAGGCCATTTCTCTATCCTAATTTCCTCTCTAAGGACCCATCATTGGAATCCTCAGTACTGACTAATCTTAAAATGTCACGACAACAGTTGCTCAGCGATCGCCTGCTACGGATTAAATATAAGCTTATTTACAATCTGTAGCTTTCCATGTTAGAGTCAGTAAGCCACAGACATTTGGGACACCAGAAAAAGAACATCCTTTGAGTTGCCAAATAAATGTAGCCATCTATTTCTGGCAACTTCTTTTCACAAGAAGTGAAAATTAAAACCTGACTGGTTATTCCAATGTAGTCAAGTGTACCAGAGCCATCACCAAAGATCACCCATCAGTGATCTTTGGCCTCCTGTGTCCATGTTTATTTAGAATATTTTCCTACAAAATTCTTCTCTTGTGCAAGTGATTCTCCAAAAATAGGGGAGGGGGAGAAAATCTCATTAAAATACAGGGATGTAACTGTTCCTGTGTTTCTCAGTGCACTAAACACAAAGCTTGGCAGTTGAAGTTTGAAGATAGGTGTTGAAAACGTATGGCTTTATTGAGCCAGAGATCAAATTAATTCTTACAAAGGCACAGATTGAAGTGAAAGCAGTCGTTCAGTAGAAAAAAAAAATGACCAAGGCCCAATTATTTAAGCGTGGGTTTTTTAAAGCAGTGCATTATAAAATTCAGTGTACTTTCAGCTTCCATCAATTCATGTATTAAGATGTTAGCATCATTTTATTGACCTAAAATATCAAACTACCTTCACTTCAGTAATTCAGTTTTCTGAGTGTTTTGACTTTTTTATGTTCAGAAAATAGGTTTCATCTGGGTTTTTCCATCATGTCTCAGAATTACAATAATTTTATCTTTAAAGAAAACAATCTTTATACTCTGAAATAATGGTTGGGTAATGAAGGCATGTGTTCATTTGCCTCATGCTTCTTTCAGAAAATTAGTAAAATTACTGAAAATTGCTCTGTAATATATAGCCTAGACTTATGCTAAAAAAAGCCAACTCTTTGCTTTAGAAATTCAATGGAGGAGGGATATTACAGAACCTTCAGTAAAGGCATAGGGCTGCACTTCTGTAAGCATTATGACCACTTGAAAATGATTTTTTAAAAACCTTGAATAATACCTGGTAGTAGATATATTGGATGGAACTGGGTAAATAAAATTATATAAGCTAAATTAGTATCTGGCAAGCATAGCTGTACAAAATATATTTCCAACCCCTTTCCCCTTTCTTTACAAAACAAACCACAGCAAACACTCAATCTGCCCTGACTTATAGAGCCATGTCACCCAGTTATGTTTAAAGACGTATAACGGGAGGTATTGGGGATGGAGTTTATAGGAAAAAGACCTTGGAAGTTTTTTTTTTAACATCCTTATTGGGGTATAATTGCTTTACAATGGTGTGTTAGTTTCTGGTTTATAACAAAGTGAATCAGTTATACATATACATATGTCCCCATATCTCTTCCCTCTTGCATCTCCCTCCCTCGCAGCCTCCCTATCCCACCCCTCCAGGCAGTCACAAAGCACCGAGCTGATGTCCCTGTGCTATGCGGCTGCTTCCCACTAGCTATCTATTTTACGATTGGTAGTGTATGTATGTCCATGCCACTCTCTCACTTTGTCACAGGTCACCCTTCCCCCTCCCCATATCCTCAAGTCCGTTCTCTAGTAGGTCTGTGTCTTTATTCCTGTCTTACCCCTAGGTTCTTCATGACATTTTTTATTTCTTAAATTCCATATATATGTGTTAGCATACGGTATTTGTCTTTCTCTTTCTGACTTACTTCACTCTGTATGACAGACTCTAGGTGTATCCATCTCATTGCAAATAGCTCAATTTCGTTTCTTTGTATGACTAATATTCCATTGTATATATGTGCCATATCTTCTTTATCCATTCATCGGATGATGGGCACTTAGGATGGCTCTTGGCTATTGTAAATAGAGCTGCAATGAACATTTTGGTACATGACTCTTTTTGAATTATGGTTTTCTCAGGGTATATACCCAGTAGTGGGATTGCTGGGTCATATGGTAGCTCTATTTGTAGTTTTTTAAGGAACCTCCATAATGTTCTCCATAGTGGCTGTACCAATTCACATTCCCACCAGCAGTGCAAGAGTGTTCCCTTTTCTCCACACCCTCTCCAGCATTTATTGTTTCTAGATTTTTTATGATGGCCATTCTGACTAGTGTGAGATGATATCTCATTGTAGTTTTGATTTGCGTTTCCCTAATGATTAATGATGTTGAGCATTCTTTCATGTGTTTGTTGGCAGTCTGTATATCTTCTTTGGAGAAATGTCTATTTAGGTCTTCTGCCCATTTTTGGATTGGGTTGTTTGTTTTCTTGTTATTGAGCTGCATGAGCTGTTGTAAATTTTGGAAATTAATCCTTTGTCAGTTGCATCATTTGCAAGTATTTTGTCCCACTCGGAGGGTTGTATTTTGGTCTTGTTTATGGTTTCCTTGGCTGTGCAAAAGCTTTGAAGTTTCATTAGGTCCCATTTGTTTATTTTTGTTTTTATTTCCATTTCTGTAGGAGGCGGGTCAAAAAGGATCTTGCTGTGATTTATGTCATAGAGTGTTCTGCCTATGTTTTCCTCTAAGAGTTTGATAGTTTCTGGCCTTACATTAGGTCTTTAATCCATTTTGAGCTTATTTTTGTGTATGGTGTTAGGGAGTGGTCTAATCTCATACTTTTACATGTACCTGTCCAGTTTTCCCAGCACTGCTTATTGAAGAGGCTGTCCTTTCTCCACTGTACATTCCTGCATCCTTTGTCAAAGATAAGGTGACCATATATGCATGGGTTTATCTCTGGGCTTTCTATCCTGTTCCATTGATCTATCTTTCCGTTTTTGTGCCAGTACCATACTGTCTTGATTACTGTAGCTTTGTAGTATAGTCTGAAGTCAGGGAGCCTGATTCCTCCAGCTCCGGTTCTCGTTTTCAAGATTGCTTTGGCTATTTGGGGCCTTTTGTGTTTCCATACAAATTGTGAAATTTTTTGTTCCAGTTCTGTGAAAAATGCCAGTGGTAGTTTGATAGGGATTGCATTGAATCTGTAGACTGCTTTGGGTAGTAGAGTCATTTTCACAATGTTGATTCTTCCCCACCAAGAACATGGTATATCTCTCCATCTATTTGTATCATCTTTAATTTCTTCCATCAGTGTCTTATAATTTTCTGCATACACGTCTTTTGTCTCATAGGTACGTTTATTCCTAGATATTTTATTCTTTTTGTTGCAGTGGTAAATGGGAGTGTTTTCTTGATTTCACTTTCAGATTTTTCATCATTAGTGTATAGGAATGCCAGAGATTTCTGTGCATTCATTTTGTATCCTGCTACTTTACCAAATTCATTGATTAGCTCTAGTAGTTTTCTGGTAGCATCTTTAGGATTCTCTATGTATAGTATCATGTCAGCTGCAAACAGTGACAGCTTTACTTCTTCTTTTCCAATTTGGATTCCTTTTATTTCCTTTTCTTCTCTGATTGCTGTGGCTAAAACTTCCAAAACTATGTTGAATAAGAGTGGGAGAGTGGGCAACCTTGTCTTGTTCCTGGTCTTAGTGGAAATGCTTTCAGTTTTTCACCATTGAGGACAATGTTGGCTGTGGGCTTCTCATATATGGCCTTTTTATGTTGAGGAAAGTTCCCTCTATACCTACTTTCTGCAGGGTTTTTATCATAAATGGGTGTTGAATTTTGTCGAAAGCTTTTTCTGCATCTATTGAGATGATCATATGGTTTTTCTCCTTCAATTTGTTAATGCAGTTTATCACATTGATTTGCGTATATTGAAGAATCTTTGCGTTCCTGAAATACACCGCACTTGATCATGGTGTATGATCCTTTTAATGCGCTGTTGGATTCTGTTTGCATCTATGTTCATCAGTGATATTGGCCTGTAGTTTTCTTTCGTTGTGACATCCTTGTATGGTTTTGGTATCAAGGTGATGGTGGCCTTGTAGAATGAATTTGGGAGTGTTCCTCCCTCTGCTATATTTTGGATGAGTTTGAGAACGGTACGTGTTAGCTCTTCTCTAAATGTGTGATAGAATTCTCCTGTGAAGCCATCTGGTCCTGGGCTTTTGTTTGTTGAAAGATTTTTAATCATAGTTTCAATTTCAGTGCTTGTGATTGGTCTGTTCATATTTTCTATTTCTTCCTGATTCAGTCTTGGCAGGTTGTACCTTTCTAAGAATTTGTCCATTTCTTCCAGGTTGTCCATTTTATTGGCCTAGAGTTGCTTGTAGTAATCTCTCATGATCTTTTGTATTTCTGCGGTGTCAGTTGTTACCTCTCCTTTTTCATTTTTAATTCTATTGATTTGAGTCTTCTCTCTTTTTTTCTTGATGAGTCTAGCTAATGGTTTATCAATTTTGTTTATCTTCTCAAGGAACCAGCTTTAGTTTTATTGATCTTAGCTATTGTTTCCTTCATTTCTTTTTCATTTATTTCTGATCTCATTTTTATGATTTCTTTCCTTCTGCTAACTTTGGGGTTTTTTTGTTCTTTCTCTAATTGCTTTAGGTGCAAGGTTAGGTTGTTTATTCGAGATGTTTCCTGTTTCTTAAGGTAGGATTGTATTGCTATAAACTTCCCTCTTAGAACTGCTTTTGCTGCATCCCATAGGTTTTGGGTCGTTGTGTCTCCATTGCCATTTGTTTCTAGGTATTTTTTGAATTCCTCTTTGATTTCTTCAGTGATCACTTCGTTATTAAGTAATGTACTGTTTAGCCTCCATGTGTTTGCATTTGTTAAAGATCTTTTCCTGTAATTGATATCTAGTCTCATAGCGTTGTGGTCAGAAAAGATACTTCATACAATTTCAATTTTCTTAAATTTACCAAGGCTTGATTTGTGACCCAAGATATGATCTATCCTGGAGAATGTTCCATGAGCACTTGAGAAAAATGTGTATTCTGTTGTTTTTGGATGGAGTGTTCTATAAATATCAATTAAGTCCATCTTGTTCAGTGTATCATTTAAAGCTTCTGTTTCCTTATTTATTTTCATTTTGGATGATCTGTCCATTGGTGAAAGTGAAAGTTCCCTAGTATGAATGTGTTACTGTTGAGTTCCCCTTTTATGGCTGTTAGTATTTTCCTTATGTATTGAGGTGCTCCTATGTTGGGTGCATAAACATTTACAATTGTTATATCTTCTTCTTGGATTGATCCCTTGATCATTATGTAGTGTACTTCTTTGTCTCTTCTAATAGTCTTTATTTTAAAGTCTATTTTGTCTGATATGACAATTGCTACTCCAGCTTTCTTTTGGTTTCCATTTGCATGGAATATCTTTTTCCATCCCCACACTTTCAGTCTGTATGTGTCTCTAGGTCTGATGAGTCTCTTGTAGACAGTATATATATGGGTCTTGTTTTTGTATCCATTCAGCCAATCTGTGTCTTTTGGTGGGAGCATTTAGTCCATTTACATTTAAGGTAATTATTGATATGTATGTTCCTATTCCCATTTGCTAAATTGTTTTGGTTCGTTATTGTAGGTCTTCTCCTTCTCTTGTTTTTCTTCCCTAGAGAACTTCCTTTAGCATTTGTTGTAAAGCTGGTTTGGTGGTGCTGAACTCTCTCAGCTTTTGCTTGTCTGTAAAGGTTTTAACTTCTCCATCAAATCTGAATGAGATCCTTGCTGGGTAGAGTAATCTTGGTTGCAGGTTTTTCTCCTTCATCACTTTAAATATGTCCTGCCACTCCCTTCTGGCTTGCAGAGTTTCTGCTCTAAGACCAGCTGTTAACCTTATGGGGATTCCCTTGTGCGTTATTTGTTGTTTTTCCCTTGCTGCTTTTAATATGTTTTCTTTGTATTTAATTTTTGACAGTCTGACTAATGTGTGTCTTGGCGTGTTTCTCCTTGGATTTATCCTGTATGGGACTCTCTGTGCTTCCTGGACTTGATTAACTATTTCCTTTCCCATATTAGGGAACTTTTCAACTATAATCGCTTCAAATATTTTCAGTCCCTTTCTTTCTCTCTTCTTCTTCTGGAACCCCTATAATTCGAATGCTGGTGCATTTAATGTTGTCCCAGAGGTCTCTGAGACTGTCCTCAGTTCTTTTCATTCTTTTTTCTTTATTCTGTTCTGCAGTAGTTATTTCCACTGTTTTATATTCCAGGTCACTTATGTGTTCTTCTGTGGCAGTTATTCTGCTATTGATCCCATTTGGAGTATTTTAGTGTTGTTCATCAGTTTGTTTCATCTTTAGTTCTACTAGGTGCTTGTTCAGTGTTTCTTGCATTTTGTCTATTTTATTTCCAAGACTTTGGACGATCTTTACTATCATTATTCTGAATTCTTTTTCAGGTAGACTGCCTATTTCCTCTTCATTTGTTAGGTCTGGTGGGTTTTTACCTTCCTCCTTCATCTGTGGTGTGTTTTTCTGTCATCTCATTTTGCTTATCTTACTGTGTTTGGGGTCTACGTTTTGCAGCCTGCAGGTTCGTAGTTCCCATTGTTTTTGAAGTCTGTCCCCAGTGGCTAAGGTGGGTTCAGTGGGTTGTGTAGGCTTCCTAGTGGAGGGGACTAGTGCCTGTGTTCTGGTGGATGAGGCTGGATCTTGTCTTTCTGGTGGGCAGGTCCACGTCTGGTGGTGTGTTATGGGGTGCCTGTGGACTTATGATTTTAGGCAGCCTCTGTGCTAATGGGTGGGGTTGTGTTCCTGTCTTGCTAGTTGTTTGGCATAGGATGTCCAGCACTGTAGCTTGCTGGTCGTTGAGTAAAGCTGGGTGCTGGCATTGAGATGGAGATCTCTGGGAGATTTTCGCCGTTTGATATTGTGTGGAGCTGGGAGGTCTCTTGTGGACCAGTGTCCTCAAGTTGGCTCCCCCTTGTCAGAGGCACAGCACTGTCTCCTGGCTGCAGCACCAAGAGCCTTTCATCCACACGGCAAAAGAGGAAAGGGGGAAAAAATCTTAAATCTTGCTCTCAAAGTCCACTTCCTCAATTTGGGATGATTCGTTGTCTGTTCAGGTATTCTACAGATGTAGAGTACATCAAGTTGATTGTGGAGATTTAATCCACTGCTTCTGAGGTTGCTGGGAGAGATTTCCGTTTCTCTTCTTTATTCTCACAGCTCCCGGGGGCTCCGCTTTGGAGTTGGCCCCGCCTCTGCGTGTAGGTCGCCGGAGGGCGTCTGTTCTTCACTCAGACAGGACGGGGTTAAAGGAGCCGCTGACTCTGGGGCTCTGGCTCACTCAGGCCAGGGGGGAGGGAGGAGCATGGAGTGAGGGGCGGGCCTGAGGCAGCAGAGGCCAGCATGATATTGCAGCAGTGTGAGGCGCGCCATGCGTTCTCCTGGGGAAGTATGCGTTCTCCTGGGGAAGTTGTTCCTGGATCCTGGGACCCTTGCAGTGGCGGGCTGCACAGGCTCCCCGGAAGCGGGGTGTGGAGAGTGACCTGTGCTCGCACACAGGCTTCTTGGTGGCGGCAGCAGCAGCCTTAGCGTCTCATGCCCATCTCTGGGGACTGTGCTTTTAGCCACGGTTCACACCCGTCTCTCTCCGCAGCTCCGTTAAGCAGCACTCTTAATCCCCTCAAAGAGGGAAGAAAAAGTCTCTTGCCTCTTCGGCAGGTCCAGACTTTTCCCAGACTCCATCCCTGCCAGCCGTGGCGCACTAGCCCCCTTCAGGCTGTGTTCACGCCGCCAACCCCAGTCCTCTCCCTGTGTTCTGACCGAAGCCCGAGCCTCAGCTCCCAGCCCCGCCCGCCCCGGCGGGTGAGCAGATAAGCCTCTCGGGCTGGTGAGTGCCGGTCGGCACCGATCCTCTGTGCGGGAATCTCCCCGCTTTGCCCCCCGCACCCCTGTGGCTGCGCTCTCCTTCACGGCTCCAAAGCTCCCCCCCTCCGCCACCCGCAGTCTCCGCCCGCGAAAGGGCTTCCTAGCGTGTGGAAACCTTTCCTCCTTCACAGCTCCCTCCCACTGGTGCAGGTCCCGTCTCTATTCCTTTGCCTCTGTTTATTCTTTTTTCTTTTGTCCTACCCAGGTACGTGGGGGGTTTCTTGCCTTTTGGGAGGTCTTCTGCCAGCGTTCAGTAGGTGTTCTGTAGGAGTTGTTCCACGTGTAGATGTATTTCTGGTGTATCTGTGGAGAGGAAGGTGATCTCTGCGTCTTACTCTTCTGCCATCTTCCCCTCGTCCAAGACCTTGGATTTTCAATCTTTCTCCTCCTCTTTCCCCTGAAATCCCCAATCTCTGAACATTCAGAGATTGTGTGTGAATATGGGTGTGTAAATGTTAGAGGGAGGAAAGACAGATTATAGAAAAGAAAGAAAGAGATACAGAAAAATGATGGTTAGATGGAAATATATATGAAAAAAGTTGAGATGGATGGATGACAAGATACACGAATGATATAGAAGATAATACAAGATACTTAAAAGAGGTATAAACTTCTTTCCTTCTCTCTACATCCATCCACAAACAAGCATAGATTTACACACATCTGTACAAACACACACTTTCTTACTGTTACCTCATTTAATTAAATAAGATTGAGTCAAAGTTTGTATGCATTTGAAATACCTTTAGATTGTACTTTGTTACTTTCTGTAATGCAGCATTCAGCTTCCACCATCCATTTATTTAAAGACCTCTGTTCCTGCATCATTACTACCTTCATACCTTTGGAGCCTGGCAACCTTCAGGAAGTCTAGAAGCAAATGCTGCAGTAGGTGACTGGGCCTGGCTGCAGCCCTGGGAAGATGTGAGGACCTGATCCAGGAATCGAGGGATTGCCACCAGGGACTGTAAGAGGAAAGGGGAAAAAAAGAAAAGTAACTGGAAAGATCCCTAGCAAAGCAGGATCTCTTACATAATCTCTCTTGATTAATGCATTGTTTGTTTGAGGATTTCTTTTTAAATAGCATATAGTAGAAATTTTCTTTTTGGCACTTTCCTAATAATTTTGCTTTAGGGAACTGTTAACTCTGAGAGTCTTCTGTTTGCAAGCCTGTCTTCCTCCTCCACCCAGGGAGCAAGCTGTAATACTTGGCAGAAAATGGTAAAATAAACACCTGGAGGCTAAACATTATGCTACTAAATAACCAATGGATCACTGCAGAAATCCAAGAGGAAATCAGAAAATACCTAGAGACAAATGACAACGAAAACACGATGATCCAAAACCTACTGGATGCAGCACAAAACCTATGGGAGACAGTAAAAGCTGATCTAAGAGGAAAGTTTATAACAATACAGTCCTACCTCAGGAAGCAAGAAACACCTTAAACAACCTAAACCTAAAGGAACTAGAGAAAGAAGAACAAACGAAACCCAAACTTAATAGAAGGAAAGAAATCATAGAGATGAAGAAAACAAAAGATCAATGAAACCAAAACCTGGTTCTTGGAAAAGATAAACAAACAAAATTGATAAATCTTTAGCCAGACTCATCAAGAAAAAAAGGGAGAGGCCTCAAATCAACAAAATTAGACATGAAAAACAAGTTACCACAGACACCAGCACAGAAATATAAAGGCCCATAAGGGACTACTACAAGAAACTGTAGGCCAGTAAAATGGACAACCTAGAAGAAATGGACAAATTCTTAGAAAGGTACAACCTTCCACAACTAAGCCAGGATGAAATAGAAACTATGAACAGACCAATCAGAAGTACTGAAATTGAAATTATGATTTAAAAACTCCCAACAAACAAAAGTCCAGGATCAGATGGCTTCACAGGCAAATTCTATCAAATATTTAGAGAAGAGTTAACATCTATCCTTCTGAAACTCTTCCCAAAAATTGGAAAGGAACACTCCCAAGCTCATTCTATGAGGTTACCATCACCCTGATACCAAAACCAGACAAAGATGACGGCACACAAAAAAGAAAATCACAGGCCAATATCACTGAACATAGACGCAAAAATCCTCAACAAAATACTAGCAAACCGAGAGACAACAGAGGAAGATGGCAGAAGAGTAAGACGCAGATATCACCTTCCTCCCCACAGATACACCAGAAATATATCTACACGTGGAACAACTCCTACAGAACACCTACTGAATGCTGGAAGAAGACCTCAGACCTCCCAAAAGGCAAGAAACCCCCCATGTACCTGGGTAGGGCAAAAGAAAAAAGAATAAACAGAGACAAAAGAACAGGGACGGTACCTGCACCAGTGGGAGGGAGCTGTGAAGGAGGAAAGGTTTCCACACACTGGAAGCCCCTTCGCGGGCGGAGACTGCACGTGGCGGAGGGGGAAGCTTCAGAGCCACAGAGGACAGCACAGCAACAGGGGTGCGGAGGGCACAGCAGAGAGATTCCCGCACAGCGGACCGGTGCCGACCAGCACTCACCAGCCCGAGAGGCTTGTCTGCTCACCTGCCGGGGTGGGCGGGGCTGGGAGCTGAGGCTCGGGCTTCGGTCGGAGCGCAGGGAGAGGACTGGGGTTGGCGGCGTGAACACCGCCTGCAGGGGGCTAGTGCGCCACGGCTGGCCGGGAGGGAGTCCGGGGAAAAGCCTGGAGCTG
Source organism: Lagenorhynchus albirostris (assembly GCF_949774975.1). Classification (NCBI taxonomy): domain Eukaryota; kingdom Metazoa; phylum Chordata; class Mammalia; order Artiodactyla; family Delphinidae; genus Lagenorhynchus; species Lagenorhynchus albirostris. The sequence continues at coordinate 129,145,035 of NC_083116.1, forward strand.
CCGAAGAGGCAAGAGACTTTTTCTTCCCTCTTTGTTTCCTGGTGCGCGAGGAGAGGGGTTTAAGAGCGCTGCTTAAAGGAGCTCCAGAGACGGGCGCGAGCCGCGGCTAAAAGCCCGGACCCGAGAGACGTGCATGAGACGCTAAGGCTGCTGCTGCCGCCACCAAGAAGCCTGTGTGCGAGCACAGGTCACTCTCCACAGCCCCTTCCGGGAGCCTGTGCAGCCCACCACTGCCAGGGTCCTGGGATCCAGGGACAACTCACCCGGGAGAACGCACGGCGCGCCTCAGGCTGGTGCAACGTCACGCCGGCCTCTGCCTCTGCAGGCCCGCCCCGCACGCAGTGCCCCTCTCTCCCCCCCCCGGCCTGAGTGAGCCAGAGCCCCCGAATCAGCAGCTCCTTTAACCCCGTCCTGTCTGAGTGAAGAACAGACGCCCTCCGGCGACCTACAAGCAGAGGCGGGGCCAAATCCAAAGCTGAGCCCCTGGGAGCTGTGAGAACAAAGAGAAAGGGAAATCTCTCCCAGCAGCCTCAGGAGCAGCGGATTAAAGCTCCACAATCAACCTGATGTACCTGCATCTGTGGAATACATGAATAGACAACGAATCATCCCAAATTGAGGAGGCGGACTTTGAGAGCAAGATTTATGAGTTTTTCCCCTTTTCCTCTTTTTGTGAGTGTGTATGCTTCTGTGTGAGATTTTTGTCTCTATAGCTTTGCTTCCAGCATTTGTCCTAAGGTTCTATCCGTCCATTTTTTTCTTAATAATTATTTCTTAATTTAATAACTTTATTATAGTTTATTTTACTTTATCTTTTTCCTTTCTTTCTTTTTTCCTTCCTTCCCTCCTTCCTTCTTCCATCCCTCCCTCCCTCCCTCCTTCCTTCCTACTTCTACTAATTCTTTCTAATTTTTCTCCCTTTTATTCTGAGCCGTGTGGATGAAAGGCTCTTGGTGCTCCAGCCAGGAGTCAGGGCTCTGCCTCTGAGGTGAGAGAGCCAACTTCAGGACACTGGTCCACAAGAGACCTCCCAGCTCCACATAATATCAAACGGCGAAAATCTCCCAGAGATCTCCATCTCGACGCCAGCACCCAGCTTTACTCAACGACCAGCAAGCTACAGTACTGGACATCCTATGCCAAACAACTAGCAAGACAGGAACACAACCCCACCCATTAGCAGAGGCAGCCTAAAATCATAAGTCCACAGGCACCCCATAACACACCACCAGACATGGACCTGCCCACAAGAAAGACAAGATCCAGCCTCATCCACCAGAACACAGGCACTAGTCCCCTCCACCAGGAAGCCTACACAACCCACTGAACCCACCTTAGCCACTGGGGACAGACACCAAAAACAACGGGAACTACGAACCTGCAGGCTGCAAAAAGGAGACCCCCAAACACAGTAAGATAAGCAAAATGAGAAGACAGAAAAACACACAGCAGATGAAGGAGGAAGGTGAAAACCCACCAGACCTAACAAATGAAGAGGAAATAGGCAGTCTACCTGAAAAAGAATTCAGAGTAATGATAGTAAAGGTGATCCAAAATCTTGGAAATAGAATAGACAAAATGCAAGAAACATTTAACAAGGACCTAGAAGAACTAAAGATGAAACAAACAACGATGAACAACACAATAAATGAAATTAAAAATACTCTAGAGGGGATCAATAGCAGAATAACTGAGGCAGAAGAACGGATAAGTGACCTGGAAGATAAAATAGTGGAAATAACTACTTCAGAGCAGAATAAAGAAAGAAAAGAACTGAGGACAGTCTCAAAGACCCCTGTGACAACATTAAACGCACCAACATTCGAATTATAGGGGTTCCAGAAGAAGAAGAGAGAAAGAAAGGGACTGAGACAATATTTGAAGAGATTATAGTTGAAAACTTCCCTAATATGGGAAAGGAAATAGTTAATCAAGTCCAGGAAGCACAGAGAGTCCCATACAGGATAAATCCAAGGAGCAACACGCCAAGACACATATTAATCAAACTGTCAAAAATTAAATACAAAGAAAACATATTAAAAGCAGCAAGGGAAAAACAACAAGTAACACACAAGGGAATCCCCATAAGGTTAACAGCCGATCTCTCAGCAGAAATTATGCAAGCCAGAAGGGGCTGGCAGGACATATTCTAAGTGATGAAGGAGAAAAGCCTGCAACCAAGATTGCTCTACCTAGCAGGGATCTCATTCAGATTTGATGGAGAAATTAAAACCTTTACAGACAAGCAAAGCTGAGAGAGTTCAGCACCACCAAACCAGCTTTACAACAAATGCTAAAGGAAGTTCTCTAGGCAACAAACACAAGAGAAGGAAAAGACCTACAATAACGAACCCAAAACAATATAACAAATGGGAATACGAACATACATATTGATAATTACCTTAAATGTAAATGGACTAAATGCTCCCACTGAAAGACACAGATTGGCTGAATGGATACAAAAACAAGACCCATATATATGCTGTCTACAAGAGACCCACTTCAGACCTAGAGACACATACAGACTGCAAGTAAGGGGATGGAAAAAGATATTCCATGCAACTGGAAACCAAAAGAAAGCTGGAGTAGCAATTCTCATATAAGACAAAATAGACTTTAAAATAAACACTATTAGAAGAGACAAAGAAGGACACTACATAATCAAGGGATAGATCCAAGAAGATATAACAATTGTAAATATTTATGTACCCAACATAGGAGCACCTCAATACATGAGGAAAATACTAACAGCCATAAAAGGGGAAGTCAACAGTAACACATTCATAGTAGGGGACTTTAACACCCCACTTTCACCTATGGACAGATCATCCAAAATGAAGATAAATAAGGACACAAGCTTTTTCCTAAATAAGGAAACATAAGCTTTTTCCTAAATAAGGAAACACAAGCTTTAAATGATTTATAGGACATTCAATCCAAAAACAACAGAATACATATTTTTCTCAACTGCTCATGGAACATTCTCCAGGATAGATCATATCTTGGGTCACAAATCAAGCCTTGGTAAATTTAAGAAAATTGAAATTGTATCAAGTATCTTTTCCGACCACAACGCTATGAGAATAGATATCAATTACAGGAAAAGATCTGTAAAAAAATACAAACACATGGAGGCTAAACAATACACTACTTAATAATGAAGTGATCACTGAGGAAATCAAAAAAACCCAGAAACAATGACAATGGAGACACGATGACACAAATCCTATGGGATGCAGCAAAAGCAGTTCTAAGAGGGAAGTTTATAGCAATACAAGCCCACCTTAAGAAACAGGAAACATCTCGAATAAACAACCTAACATTGCACCTCAAGCAATTAGAGAAAGAAGAACAAAAACCCCCAAAGTTAGCAGAAGGAAAGAAATCATAAAAATGAGATCAGAAATAAATGAAAAAGAAATGAAGGAAATGATAGCTAAGATCAATAAAACTAAAAGCTGGTTCCTTGAGAAGATAAACAAAATTGATAAACCATTAGCCAGACTCATCAATTAAAAAAGGGAGAAGACTCAAATCAATAGAATTAGAAATGAAACAGGAGAAGTAACAACTGACACTGCAGAAATACAAAAGATCATGAGAGATTACTATAAGCAACTCTATGCAAATAAAACGGACAACCTGGAAGAAATGGACAAATTCTTAGAAAGGTACAACCTGCCAAGACTGAATCAGGAAGAAATAGAAAATAGACCAATCACAAGCACTGAAATTGAAACTGTGATTAAAAATCTTCCAACAGGGCTTCCCTGGTGGCGCAGTGGTTGAGAGTCCGCCTGCCGATGCAGGGTACACGGGTTCGTGCCCCGGTCCGGGAGGATCCCACATGCCGCGGAGCGGCTGGGCCCGTGAGCCATGGCCTCTGGGCCTGCACGTCCGGAGCCTGTGCTTCGCAACGGGAGAGGCCACAGCAGTGAGAGGCCCGCGTACTGCAAAAAAAAAAAAAAAAAAAAAAAAAAAAATCTTCCAACAAACAAAAGCCCAGGACCAGATGGCTTCACAGGCGAATTCTATCACACATTTAGAGAAGAGCTAACACCTATCCTTCTCAAACTCTTCCAAAATATAGCAGAGGGAGGAACACTCCCAAACTCATTCTACGAGGCCACCATCACCTGATACCAAAACCAGACAAGGATGTCACAAAGAAAGAAAACTACAGGCCAATATCACTGATGAACATAGATGCAAAAATCCTCAACAAAATACTAGCAAACAAAATCCAACAGCACATGAAATGGATCATACACCATGATCAAGTGCGGTTTATTCCAGGAATGCAAGGATTCTTCAATATATGCAAATCAATCAATGTGATAAACCATATTAACAAATTGAAGGAGAAAAACCATATGATCATCTCAATAAATGCAGAGAAAGCTTTTGACAAAATTCAACACCCATTTATGATAAAAACCCTGCAGAAAGTAGGCAAAGAGGGAACTTTCCTCAACATAATAAAGGCCATATATGACAAACTCACAGCCAACATCGTCCTCAATGGTGAAAAACTGAAAGCATTTCCACTAAGATCAGGAACAAGACAAGGTTGCCCACTCTCACTACTCTTATTCAACGTAGTTTTGGAAGTTTCAGCCACAGCAATCTGAGAAGAAAAGGAAATAAAATGAATCCAAATCAGAAAAGAAGAAGTAAAGCTGTCACTGTTGGCTGATGACATGATACTATACATAGAGAATCCTAAAGATGCTACCAGAAGACTACTAGATCTAATGAATGAATTTGGTAAAGTAGCAGGATACAAAATGAATGCAGAGAAATCACTGGCATTCCTATACACTAATGATGAAAAATCTGAAAGTGAAATCAAGAAAACACTCCCATTTATAATTGCAACAAAAAGAATAAAATATCGAGGAATAAACCTACCTGAGGAGATAAAAGACCTGTATGCCAAAAACTGTAAGACACTGATGAAAGAAATTAAGGATGATACAAATAGATGCAGAGATATACCATGTTGTTGGATTGGAAGAATCAACATTGTGAAAATAACTCTACTACCCAAAGCAGTCTACAGATTCAGTGCAATCCCTATCAAACTACCAGTGGCATTTTTCACAGAACTGGAACAAAAAATTTCACAATTTGTATGGAAACACAAAAGACTCCGAATAGGCAAAGCAATCTTGAGAAAGAAAAACGGAGCTGGAGGAATCAGGCTCCCTGACTTCAGACTATACTACAAATCTACAGTAATCAAGACAGTATGGTATTGGCACAAAAACAGAAATATAGATCAATGGAACAGGATAGAAAGTCCAGGGGTAAACCCACACACATATGGTTACCTTATCTTTGATACTGGAGGCAGGAATGTACAGTGGAGAAAGGACAGCCTCTTCAATAAGTGGTGCTGGGAAAACTGGACAGGTACATGTAAAAGTATGAGATTAGACCACTCCCTAACACCATACACAAAAATAAGCTCAAATGGATTACATACCTAAATATAAGGCCACAAACTATCAAACTCTTAGGGGAAAACATAGGCAGAACGCTCTATGACATAAATCACAGCAAGCTCCTTTTTGACCCACCTCCTAGTGAAATGGAAATAAAAAGAAGAATAAACAAATGGGACCTAATGAAACTTCAAAGCTTTTGCACAGCAAAGGAAACCATAAACACGACCAAAAGAAAACCCTCAGAATGGGAGAAAATATTTGCAAATGAAGCAACTGACAAAGGATTAATCTCCAAAATTTATAAGCAGCTCATGCAGCTCAATAAATAAACAACCCAATCCAAAAACAGGCAGAAGACCTAAATAGACATTTCTCCAAAGAAGATATACAGACTGCCAAAAAACACATGAAAGAATGCTCAACATCATTAATCATTAGAGAAATGCAAATCAAAACTACAATGAGATATCATCTCACACTAGTCAGAATGGCCATCATCAAAAAACCTAGAAACAGTAAATGCTGGAGAGGGTGTGGAGAAAAGGGAACACTCTTGCACTGCTGGTGGGAATGTGAATTGGTACAGCCACTATGGAGAACAGTATGGAGGTTCCTTGAAAAACTACAAATAGAACTACCATATGACCCAGCAATCCCACTCCTGGGCATATACCCTGAGAAAACCATAATTCAAAAAAAGTCATGTACCAAAATGTTCATTGCAGCTCTATTTACAATAGCCCGGAGATGGAAACAACCTAAGTGTCCATCATCGGATGAATGGATAAAGAAGATGTGGCACATATATACAATGGAATATTACTCAGCCATAAAAAGAAACGAAATTGAGCTATTTGTAATGAGATGGATGGACCTAGAGTCGGTCATACAGAGTGAAGCAAGTCAGAAAGAGAAAGACAAAAACCGTATGCTAACACATATATATGGAATTTAAGGAAAAAAATGTCATGAAGAACGTGGGGTAGGACAGGAATAAAGACAGAGACCTACTAGAGAATGGACTTGAGAATATGGGGAGGGGGAAGGGTAAGATGTGACAAAGCGAGAGAGAGGCATGGACATATATACACTACCAAACGTAAGGTAGATAGCTAGTGGGAAGCCGCCGCATAGCACAGGGACATCAGTTCGGTGCTTTATGACCACCTGGAGGGGTGGGATAGGGAGGGTGGGAGACAAGAGGGAAGAGATATGGGAACATATGTATAACTGATTCACTTTCTTACAAAGCAGAAACTAACACACCATTGTAAAAAAAAAAAGAATAAACCATTTCTCTATCATCAAAAAAAAAAAAAACAACTTTCAGGGACCTTGGGCTTTTTTTTAGGGCATGAGGCACCTGTCTCCTTGCATGGCTTTGCAATAAACCTTTCTCTGCTCCAAAAAAAAAAAAAAATAGTAGCAAACCAAATCCAGCAATACATTAAAAGGATTATATAACATGATCAAGTGGGTTTATCCCAGGGATGCAGGGAGTTTTCAGTATCTGCACATCAATCAGTGTGATACATCACAATAAGAAATTGAAGAATAAAAACCATATGATCATCTCCACAGATGCAGAGAAAGCTTTTGACAAAATTCAACACCCATTTATGATAAAAGCTCTCCAGAAAATGGGCATGGAGGGAACCTACCTCAACATAATAAGGGCCATATAGGACTAACCCACAGCAAACATCATTCTCAAAGGTGAAAAACTGAAAGCATTTGCTCTGCGATCAGGAAGAATACAAGTATGTCCCGTCTCACCCCTATTATTCAACATAGTTTTGGAAGTCCTAGCCATGGCAATCAGAGGAGAAAAAGAAAAATCAAACTGGAAAAGAAGTAAAACTGTCACCGTTTGCAGATGACATGATACTACACATAGAAAATCCTGAAGGTGCTACCAGAAAACTCCTTGAGCTCATCAATGAATTTGGTAAAGGTACAGGACAAAATTAATACACAGAAATCTCTTGTATTTCTATCTCCAAACAATGGAAGATCAGGAAAAAAATTAAGGAAACAATCCCATTTATCATCAAATCAAAAAGAATAAAATACCTAGGAATAAACCTATCTAAGGAGGCAAAAGACCTGTATTCTGAAAACTGTAAGACGGTGATGAAAGAAATCGAAGATGACACTAACAGATGGAAAGATATATCATGTTCCTGAATTGGAAGACACAATATTGTCAAAATGACTATACTACCTAAGGCAATCTACAGATTCAATGCAATCCCTATCAAATTGCCAGTGGCAGTTTTTTTTTTTCTTTACAGAACAAGAACAGAAAGTTTTACAATTTGTATGGAAACACAAAAGACCCCAAATAGCCAAAGCAGTCTTGAGAAAAAAAAAATGGAGCTTGAGGAATCAGGCTCCCTGCCTTCAGACTATACTACAAAGCTACAGTAATCAAGACAGCATGGTACTGGCACAAAAACAGAAATATAGATCAATGGAACAGGATAGGAAGTCCAGAGATAAACCCATGCACATATGGTCAGTTAATCTGCGACAAAGGAGACAAGAATATACAATGGAGAAAAGACAGTCTCTTCAACAAGGGCTGCTGGGAAAACTGGACAGCTACAGGTAAAAGAAATTAGAACATTCTCTAACACCACGTACAAAAATAAACTCAAAATGTATCAAAGACCTAAATGTAAGACCAGAGACTATAAAACTTTTAGAGGAAAACATAAGCAGAACACACTTTGACATAAATCGCAGTAATGTCTTTTTGGATCCACCTGCTAGAGTAATGAAAATAAAAACAAAAATAAACAAATGCGACCTAATGAAACTTAAAAGCTTTTGCACAGCAAAGGAAACCATCAACAAAATGAAAAGACAACACACAGAATGGGAGAAAATATTTGCAAACGATACAACTGACAGGGGATTAATCTACAAAATCAACAATACTCCATTAAAAAATTAATTTAATAAATGTTTGTAAGCATCAATAAAAGGTACATATACACAATGGAATACTACTCAGCCATGAAAAAGAATGAAGTAATGCCATTTGCAGCAACATGGATGGACCTAGAGGTTATCATACTAAGTGAAGTAAGTCAGAGAAAGACAAAACATCATATGATATCACTTGTATGTGGAATCTTAAAAAAATGAACTTGTTCACAAAACAAACAGATTCACAGACATAGAAGACAAACTTACGGTTACCAAACGGAAAAGGTGGGGAGAAGGATAAATTAGGATTTTGTGATTAACATATACACACTACTATACGAAAAACAAACAAGAAGGACCTACTGTGTATAGCACAGGGAACTATACTCAATATTTTATAATAAGCTAAATGGGGAAAGAATCTGAAAAAGAAATTATATATATATATATACCTGAATCACTTTGCTGTACAACTGAAACTAACACATTATTAGTCAACTATATTCCCATATAAAATAAAAAAATTTTTTAATAAAAAATAACAAGTATGAAAATTTGTCTTATAGGGAAATCACAGCCCTCAAATTTGTGTTCATTATTGTGGTTTATCAGTTCTTTCTCAATTCACCTCTTGATGCGTAAGATGTACTGTACAAGTACCACCTCTAAATAGTTTCCTTGTGCAATCTCTTCTTTACCTCTCTAGGCCTTTATGAAAGTTCCATTTATTCTGTCCTTGCACATTTAGTTTAACAACATTATATAAGATTTATTGTTCATTACCCCTTCTGAAACCCTTATATTCACCTACATTCCATCACTTTTAGACTTTTTTTGTCAGTGAACATCCTCAAGAGATTTAAACAGGATAATTGAGTTGGTCCATGTTCAAAGTACTAGGCTGCACTGTTTTCTTTCACCTTCAAGGAAAAAAGTATCAAGGTTCCTGTATAATGCTAGCTATTGAACTTTCACCATTTTTTTAACATCTTTATTGGCGTATAATTGCTTTACATTGTTGTTAGTTGCTGCTGTACAACAAAGTGAATCAGCTATACGTATACATATATCCCCATATCCCCTCCCTCTTGCATCTCTCTCCCACTCTCCCTATCCCACCCCTCTAGGTGGTCACAGAGCACCGAGCTGATCTCCCTGTGCTATGCAGCTGCTTCCCACTAGCTATCTACCTTACATTTGGTAGTGTATATAAGTCCATGCCACTCTCTCACTTCATCCAAGCTTACCCTTCCCCCTCCCCAAGTCCTCAAGTCCATTCTCTACATCTGTATCTTTATTCCTGTCCTTACCCTACATTCTTCAGAACCTTTTTTTTTTAAGATTCCATATACATGCATTAGCATACAGTATTTTTCTCTTTGTGACTTAGTTCACTCTGTATGACAGACTCTAGGTCCATCCACCTCACTACAAATATCTCAATTTCATTCCCTTTCATGGCTGAGTAATACTCCATTGTATACATGTGCCACATCTTCTTTATCCATTCATCTGTCGATGGACATTTAGGTTGCTTCCATGTCCTGGCTATTGTAAATAGTGCTGCAATGAACACTGTGGTACATGTATCTTTTTGAATTATGGTTTTCTCAGGGTATATGCCCAGTAGTGGGATTGCTGGGTCACATGGCAGCTGTATCTTTAGTTTTTTAAGGAACCTCCATACTGTTCTCCAAAGTGGCTGTATCTATTTACATTCCCACCAACAGTGCAAGAGGGTTCCCTTTTCTCCACACCGTCTCCAGCATTTATTGTTGGTAGATTTTTTTTTTCTTTTGTAGATTTTTTGATGATGGCTATTCTGACTGGTGTGAGGTGTTACCTCACTGTAGTTTTGATTTACATTTCTCTAATGATTAGTGATGTTGAGCATCCTTTCATGATTTCACCATTTTTTTAATGAATTTGAATCATAATCTGTCTCAACTGATTCTCAACAGAACTCTAATATTTAATACTTTTAAGTGTTTTAGGTAGGTATACTGCCATGATGATAGTCTTGGTAATCATAGTATTATTTCCCGAAATACATAGGTTTCAAAAAAAAACCTATGTTTTTCACCAAAAACATAGGATTTTGTGTTTGAGTGGTGTCCAGAAATTTTAGTGAGATATGTCAAGGCCTGAGAATTATTTTTCCTCCCTCTTTATTTGCCTAGATGGCTTGTTATTCCTTTTCACCCTGAAAACGCCTCTTGGAAATGGCTTTGCAGCGCTATTGGGCCCCAAAATTATAGATTCTGTGCAGGAAAAGGCACTTCACTGCCAACATTTTTTTTTTTTTTTTTGTGGTACGCGGGCCTCTCACTGTTGCGGCCTCCCCAGCTGTGGAGCACAGGCTCCAGACACGCAGGCTCAGTGGCCATGGCTCACGGGCCCAGCCGCTCCGCAGCATGTGAGATCTTCCCGGACCGGGGCACGAACCCGTGTCCCCTGCATCGGCAGGTGGACTCTCATCCACTGCGCCACCAGGGAAGCCCCACTGCCAACATTTTAATGCATTGCTGTGAGGTCTGCAAATGTGAGGCATGGACTGTTTCCCTTCACTTACTCAGGTAGAGGAGGCCATGCTGGCAAGGTCACCTTAGAGTCCAGTGATTCTGTCCTTACAGAGATCGGCCCACATTTCTGTGCATTAAGCTCTACTATCACTATGCAAGTAACGAAGTGATGCACTTTTACAATTTTGCAGTCCCATAGATTTTCACCACTATTGCAAATACTTGTTTATTTATCATCTCCTGTTCAGGTCACTTAAATATCAAACTATGTGATATATATCCAAAGTGAGGTTCATACTTCACGTCAGCTTTTAAAGAACACTTACACTTTTTATCCTAAAAACAACCTTGTATGGTTGTTGATTTTATCTGTGTAGTGATTGAGGAAACAGATCTAGTGATTTAACACCTTTACTAAATTTAAACATCCCAGAGGTGACAGGTAATTAAGACTTGAGAATGTATTCTATGGTTTCCCATTGGACTAATTATTTCGTAAAGCCCATGTTTCAGGTTTGCGTGTTTGTTTTCACTATTCAAAATTGCTAGGGAATTGAAAAGAACACATTTTAAACCATTTAAGTATCTGACATAAGGAAACAAATTGCTGTTGTGACTACAAAATAAACCAGAATCACCAAATTACGAAGAAAATCTACATATACATGTAAACATAAAGTTTATATTTATATACGTATACAAGTCTTCTTACATAAATGAAAGCTATGAGATTTCTGACTCCACCAAAAATTTAATTTCAGTATGTTACATTGCTCTGGGCTCTGCCACCTTTACGTGGATGATGAATTATTGTGTGTGTAGTCAGTTAATTCTGTAATTTAGTGAAAGGTTTTAAAATATTCTCTCTCTACATCCTGATGACTTTCTCTTAAGTATTATTTTAGTTTCCTTAATTAAATGGCATGGTTTACTCTAGGTGAGCAGTGGGTCATAAGAATTAATATTAGTTGCCAGAAACTTCAGTGCATGCCCAAGCACAGGAAGGAAAATGGGAGAATGTAGGTTTGCTTGAGTGTGTAAATACCCATTTTCCCCTCCATGTAAAGCTGTGACAGACAGCAATTTATCAATCTTTGTATACCTTCTGCTGATGAAAATAAGAAACTATTTGGAGCATAAGTAATATACAGTCATGCAGTCTCGTTAATTTGGAAAGACCCAGAGTTCAGTATCAAATCACACACAGAAATGCTCCTTCAGGATGGGAAAAAATATTTGCAAATGAATCAATGGCCAAAGGATTAATCTCCAAAATATATAAACAGCTCATGCAGCTCAATATCAAAAAACAAACAACCCAATCAAAAAATGGGCAGAAGACCTAAATAGACATTTCTCCAAAGAAGACATACAGATGGCCAAGAAGCACATGAAAAGCTGCTCGACATCACTAATTATTAGAGAAATGCAAATCAAAACTACAGTGAGGTATAACCTCACATCAGTTAGAATGGGCATCATCAGAAAATCTACAAACAACAGATGCTGGAGAGGGTGTGGAGAAAAGGGAACCCTCTTGCACTGTTGGTGGGAATGTAAATTGATACAGGCACTATGGAGAACATTATGGAGGTTCCTTAAACAACTAAAAATAGAATTACCATATGATCCAGTAATCCCACTACTGGGCATATACCCAGAGAAAACCATAATTCAAAAGGACACATGCACCCCAATGTTCACTGCAGCACTGTTTACAATAGCCAGGGCATGGAAGCAACCTAAATGTCAATTGACAGATGAATGGATAAAGAAGATGTGGCACATATATACAATGGAATATTATTCAGCCATAAAAAAGAATGAAATTGGGTGATTTGGAGAGACGAGGATGGACCTAGAGACTGTCATACAGAGTGAAGTAAGTCAGAAGGAAAAAAACAAATATCGTATATTAACGCATATATATGGACTCTAGAAAAAGTGGTACAGATGAACCAGTTTGCAAGGCAGAAATAGAGACTGAGACGTAGAGAACAAACATATGGACACCAAGGGGGGAAAGGAGGGGGTGGGATAAATTGGGAGATTGGGATTGACATTATACACTACTGGGTATGAAATAGGTAACTAGTGAGAGCATGCTGTATAGCACAGGGAACTCTACTTCACTTTGCCATATAAACTAACAACATTGTAAAACAGATATACCTCAATTTTAGAAAAATGGCATTAAAAAAAAACGCTTTCTGTTCAATGCAGTTCAAAAAGATTATATGGTGTCTACACTCTGCCTAAAACTACTGTACTAACAACAAGATAAACCACTTCCATCCATCCATCCAGACTCTGTAAGGATTAAAACAGTACATACTAACTCTTCAAGAAGGAATCACTGAAGTAAAGGTTAACAAAAGCTCCGATACACAATATTTTTTAATAGAAAATCTTGTAAGTTTAGCTGAACATTGACCAACAGCCTACCTGTATCTTTAAACCATTGACCAACAGCCTACCTGTATCTTTAAACAAATAATCTAGAGGGTTCTTTGAAGTATAACTGAAGTTAACCAACCTGCACTGTTAAATGTTTGGCATCAAAATGGATTTTTCAAAATGTATACATTAATTCAATAGTGATAATAACCATGCATCCATTTGGATTTGAAAATATATCAAGAATCAGGGAAACTTAAGGTGAGGGAAATTATTAGAAATTATTTATTCTTTGACACTGGTCCTTAGGGTGGGAGTTGCTTTTAACGTCTGTCCCAGCTATGAGTTCTGAGAGTTTTTGCAATGCTGGATTGAGACAAAAATTTGTGAAATTGAGGATCACTTGGAAAGAGTGTGATCAGATGGCTTCTTCCAGACCACTCTCACTCATCAGGGTAGATGCAAAATTAACACACACATTGATTGTATAAAAATAATTTGCATTATAATCGATCAATGCCCATTTCGGGAAAGCGCACTATCCCCCTTAATGCTGGAATATTTGTTAAAATATAGTAATTCACTCACAATTGGTAAATGCTCATCTGAATTGATGCTTTTAACAATAGAGGGGAAAAAAATTAAATCCTACAAACATTTATGACGAAATCTCTTACGAAACTGGAATTCAAAGAAGCTCTCTTAACAAGGGATAGGGCATTATGAAAACCTGCAGAAAATGATGTTCATATGATGTTTAGGATGGGAAAAAATACCCTGATGTCTTCTGTTACCACCTCTATTCCACACTGTGCTGCCTAGGAAAAGGTATCATATGTCAGTGATGTGATAATAGACAGAGAAAACCTACAGAAGCCTACAGATAGCTGGTCAAATCAATATGAGCATTTTAATGGTGGTGTTAGATATAGGATCAACTTACAAACGTCAATTTCCTTTGCTGCAACAGTAATAATCACTGAGAAAATGTGGGATAAGCATATCATTGATGGTGTCAACAACAATTTCGTTGGCATAAATATGTATAAGAGTCAAAGATGTCAGTTCTCTCCTATTTAACCCACTGATTCAGTTAAATTCAAATAAAACTGTGAAAAGCATGTTTTGTGGAATACGATAAGCTGTTTCTTAAATTTGTATAGAAAAAATAGTGGTTGTGAGCAGCCAAGGAGCTCGTCAAGGCAGAAATGAAGGGGGGTGATATGTCTTGTAAGATTTCATGCCTTGGGCTTCTCTGGTGGCGCAGTGGTTGGGAGTCCGCCTGACGATGCAGGGGACACGGGTTCGTGCCCCGGTCCGGGAAGATCCCACGTGCCGCGGAGCGGCTGGGCCCGTGAGCCATGGCCGCTGAGCCTGCGCGTCCGGAGCCTGTGCTCCGCAACGGGAGAGGCCACAGCAGTGAGAGGCCCGCGTACCGCAAAAAAAAAAAAAAGAGATGGCATAGGAAAGAAGTGGGCAACCCATAATTCGTTTCCATTTCATCCTTCCTTACTCCTCAGTAAGCTGAAGTTAGAGAGTGTTGCTACAGCAAACATGTGCGTGTCAAGAAGTGAAATAAACTCCACTGAGTAATATACAGTGGCTCCGCTGTTCTCATAACGACGTCTTAGGGTACCTCCCAAAAAATCTGAATTGTGTAATTCCAGTGACTCTCAATACAAGCTAAATACTCTGATATTCAAATTTAAAACTAGCATGGCAGAATATAAAAGTATACCAATGACTATTTTATTTCTTTAATTAGAACATTAAATAACAGAATTTTTAAAGCTATGGCAAGTTGAGAGAGGATGGAAAAAAATTTATATTTTAGTACTGTTAACAGTGAGAAAAGGATTGTCAAATTTTTCCTGGAAAAGATCAAATAGTATTTCCAGCTTTGAGTCATAAAGATCATGTTGCAATTAACTCTCATTGCAGCACAAAAGCAGCCACAGATAATACAGAAATGAATGGGTGCCATAAACAAAACGACAACCTACAAAATGGGAGAAAATATTTGCAAACAATGCAACAGATGAGGGATTAATTTCCAAAAAAAAAAAAAACCTAATTGAAAAATGGGTAGAAGACCTTAATAGATATTTCTCCAAAGAAGACATACAGATGGCCAAGAGGTACATGAAAAGATGCTCAACATCAATAACTGTTAGAGAAATGCAACTCAAAACTACAATGAGATACCACCTCACATGACTCAGAATGGCCATCATTAAAAACTCTACAAATGACAAATGCTGGAGAGGTGAGGAGAAAAGGGAACCTCCTACACTGTTGGTGGAAAAGTAAATTGGTGCAGCCACTATGGAGAATAGTATGGAGGTTCCTTAAAAAACTAAAAATAGAGTTACCATATGATCCAGCAATCCCACTCCTGGGCATTTATCCACAGAAAAGCGTGGTCTGAAAGGATACATGCACCCCAATGTTCATAGCAGCACTATTCACAATAGCCAAGATATGAAAGCAACCTAAATGCCCATTAACAGATGAATGGATAAAGAAGGTGTGGTACATATATACAATGGACTATTACTCAGCCATTACAAAAAATGAAATAATGTCATTTGCAGCAACATGGATGGACCTAGAGATTATCATACAAAGTGAAGTAAGCCAGACAAAGACAAATATCATGATTCGGAATATATGTGGAATCTAAAATATGACACAAGTGAATTTACCTATGAAACAGAAACAGACTCACCGACATAAAAAACAAACTTATGGTTACCAAAGGGGGAAGGGGGTGGGGGAGGGATAAATCAGGAGTTTGGCATTAACTGATCCAAACTACTATATACAAAATAAACAACAGGACCTACTTTATAGCACAGAGAACTATATTTAATACCTTGTAATAACATTTAGTGGAAAAGAATCTGAAAAAGAATATCAGTATATATTGGGTTGGCCAAAACGTTCGTTTTTCTCTGTAAGATGGCTCTAGTAGCACTTAGTTGTCTTTAACCTCATTCGAAACAATTTTGTATCACAATTGTATCAATTGTATGAGCGTGCATTTAAAAAAAAGATTTATCAGAGTTGGTGAATTTTTGTGTAGCCATCTTAATATTGAAAATGGAAGGGAAAAAGCAACATTTTCAGCCAATTATGCTTTATTATTTTAAGCAAGGTAAAAACGCAACTGAAACGCAAAAAAAAAGATTTCTGTAGTGTATGGAGAAGATGCTGTGACTGATTGAACGTGTCAAGAGTGGTTTGTGAAGTTTGGAGATTTCTCACTGAATGGTGCTCCATGGTCAGGTAGACCAGTTGAAGTTGATAGAGATTAAATCGAGACATTGATTGACAACAGTCAACGTTATACCACGCGGAAGATAGCTGACATACTCAAAATATCCAAGTCAAACACTGAAAGTCATTTGCACCAGCTTGGTTGTGTGAATCGCGTTGATGTTTGGGTTCCACATAAGTTAAGTGGAAAAAAACCTTCTTGACCATATTTCCGCATGCAATTCTCTACTTAAACATAATGAAAACGTTCCATTTTTAAAACAAATTGTGATGGGGGATGAAAAGTGGATACTGTATGATAATGTGGAACAGAAGAGATTGTGGGGCAAGTGAAATGAACCACCGCCAACCACACCAAAGGCCGGTCTTCATCCAAAGAAGGTGATGTTGTATTTATGGTGGGACTGGAAGGGAGTCCTCTATTATGAGCTTCTCCCAGAAAACCAAACGATTAATTCCAACAAGTACTGCTCCCAATTAGGCCAACTGAAAGCAGCACTCAATGAAAAGCATACAGAATTAGTCAACAGAAAATGCATAATAATCTTCCATCAGGATAACGCAAGACCGCATGTTTCTTTGATGACGAGGCAAAAACTGTTACAGCTTGGCTGTGAAGTTCTGATTCATCCACCGTATTCACCAGACATTGCATCTTCGGATTTCCATTTATTTCGGTCTTTACAAAATTCTCTTCATGGAAAATATTTCAATTTCCTGGGAGACTGTAAAAGGCACCTGCAACACTTCTTTGCTCAAAAAGTTTTGGGAAGATGGAATTACGAAGTTGCCTAAAAAATGGCAGAAGGTAGTGGAACAAAAAGGTGAATACAATGTTCAATAAAGTTCTTGGTGAAAACGAAAAATGTGTCTTTTATTTTTACTTAAAAACCAAAGGCACTTTTTGGCCAACCCAATATATATAAACTGAATCACTTGGTGTACACCTGACAGATTGTCAATCAATGTTTATATTTCAATTAAAAACTAATTCAAAAAGATACCTGCACCCCAGATGTTCACAGCAGCACTATTTACAATAGCTAAGATGTGTAAACTATCTAAATGTTCATCAACAGATGAATGGATAAAGAAGATGTGGTGCATATATACAATGGGACATTACTCAAACATGAAAAAGAATGAAATAATGCCATTTGCAGCAACATGGATGGACTTAAAGAATATCATATTAAGTGAAGTAAACCAGAGACAAATATCATGATATCACTTATATGTGGACTCTCTTAAAGAAAAAGGTACAAAGAAATGAATGGGTGTGATCGTGTTCCAATAAAACTTTACTGACAAAAACATGTGATTTGGCCCCTGGACCCTAGTTATCCCATGGATATGCTTAGGTAGAGAATCCACTATCAAGAGTACTTATCAATTCCAAGTACACGAAAAGAACTTAGCATGTTTTAAACATTTCTCAAAGCTTCCTGGTTCCTAAGTATTTCCACAATGTTTGACAATAATTTCAGATATAACCCTGAGGCCAGTGTTTTCTGAATCTGCGGGTTCCCGATGAAGAGGTGTTCTCGGGTAGCTCCACTGTGGATCCGTCTACCTTCATGGTCCTCATTGGACCAATAATTCCCTCATTGGGAAAAACGCCAAACCTGTCGTGATGTGTCACTTCTGTTTCTGATAGCTCTAGGCTCTACTCTCCAAGAATTGTTATCCTTAAAACAGGCCTGAGAAAGCCACCCATTGTTACTGCCAGGGACACGAATGTTTCATGCCCTCCAACTGCAGAATCTGGCCACTTTCTACTTTTGTCACTTTGGCTCAGTAGAAATATTGCAGTGTTCTATGAATCCTTGATGCAGAGAGGAGCATTCAGGGTAATATATCTCTATGCCAACTGCAGCATCTCCCTCTTGCTTCAGACGAGGGTAAAACATATGGATGTGTAACACTCAGTCCGTAGGGGGCATCAACTTTTTTTCTTTCCTTTAGGAGTTCAGATCTGATGAAAGTGTCAGTACAGGAATTATGTTCTGATTCCCTGCAGGATTACAGAACATTTCTTTTGACAGTACCTGCCAATTAGTTTTCTGGTTCTCCAAGGAAGTTTCTAGGTTAGCCAAAAATTTCTAAGGAGTATCCATCTCTTTCAAGAGAGGCTGGTGGGACAGCTTACTAAGAAATAAGCTGAGCTGATCATGGGAAAGGGGATGTGATGGAGGACCTTTCTAGAAATTGGAAAACCTGGAGCAGAACAAGAATTCCAACACTCAGTAGAATGTTAGAAAAAGACATTGAAATTGCCAAAGTGCCCATAAATCAGCTTTTAATATACCATGTGATGGGTAGACGAGGCGTGCGTTTTCTGTGCAAAGATCCTGTAACGTGAATAAGATCAATAACACAGAAATGTATACGAACGTCAGTTCTGTTAATATTCTCCAATTTTAAAATGTAAATTTTAAATGTCAACACATGAATCAAGATGGCGGAATAGAAGGATGTGGAGATCACCTCCTCCGATAAATACATCAAAGACACATCTCCATGTGGAAGAGTTCTGACAGAATAGCTACTGAAGACTGGCAGGAGATCTCACATAACCGAAGTTGCAAGAAAGATCACCATGTAACTGGGTAGGACAAGAGGAACCAGGACAGGACCTGCCTCCCTAGGAGGGAGCTGTGAAAGAGGAAAGCTTCCCTCATCCTGGGAAGCCCCTTCACCGGCATGGAGATCATCTGGGAAAGAAAGGGAGCTTCAGAGACTCGGAGGAGAGTGCAGCAGCCAGTTCGCAGCAGGCAGAACCAGCACAGAAGGTCTGTGCTACCTCTCTGCATGCTCCCCTGGCTGGGACAGGTCCAGCCTTAGCAGCTGTGGGCTTTGTGGATGCATGGAGGCTGGGCCAGGGTCTGGGCTGCTTCTTTAGCTCCCACGGCGGGTCCAGGTGTGCGACTACTGCGGTCCTGGTATGTCACTTCAGTGGATCTGTGCCTATGGGTCTGTACTGGTGGCTTTGTGAACACAACACCTGAGGAAACCAGGGACGATTGCTGGCATTCCCACAATTGAGGCGGGGCTGAGGGCAGTGCCAACAATAGTGTACTTTGTGAGCCCACACAGTGGGTGACAGGTGACACCACAGAGCACACTCCCTGGTGGGTGCACAGCTCTGTGGGGGAATACTCAGTGGCTCCTCTACCAGTGGAAATGCTCCAGTCCCACCTGCCTCACACTGCAGCTCAGAAACAGATCTGGGGGCTTCTACTCCAACACCTCGAGAGCAGACCCTACCCCCAACAGGGCAGTGACAAGCACAGAACAAAGAGGAGGTCCTGCTCAACATCTGGTGCAGGCTCTGGTCACCACAACACCACTCACACCCCCTATCAAGGGGATAATGGCCAGCACACAGTGAGAAAAGATGTGTCAGGCATCCAGACTGAAAACAGCCCTTGCACCCAAAATATTAAACCCATGCAAGCAACGCAGGGATGCTCCCACATGAAAATAGCCCTCCAAGACCACAGTAGATATTTGTTTCTCCTAAACTCATAGAGTGGAAGAAATAAGTAAAATGAAGGATGAGAGGAAGCACTCCCAATTAAAAGATCAAGAGAATTCCCCTGAAAGAACATACAATGAAATAGACTTCTTCCGTCTAATAGACAGCACGTGCAAAAAGCAGATAATGAAAATACTGAAGGAATTAAGAAACGATCGATAGAAATGCAAATTACTGTAAAAAGGAACTAGACACTAGAGAGGAACCAAGAAAAATTAGAAAACACATTTACTGAGATGAAAGCTGAGCTACAGGCAATAAATAGCAAAATGAAGGATGCAGAACAAACAAGCGATCTGGAAGATGAAATAATGGAAATCACCCAATCAGAACAGCAGACAGCGAAATGAGGGAAAAAAAAAAAGAAACCAACATAAGAGACCCATAGGGTAATATAAAATGTGCCCATCTATGCATAATAGGAATTCCAGAAGGAGGAGAAAGAGAAAAGGGCATCAAAAATGTATTTGAAGAAATTATGGCTGAAAATTTCCCAAACCTAAAAAGGGAAACAGATATCCAGGTCTAAGAAGTACATAGGGTCCCACACAAGAGGAACCCAAACAGACACACACTTAGACATACTGTAATTAAAATGGCAAAAGTTAAAGACAGAGTATTCTTAAGGCAGCAGGAGAAAAACAGAGTTCATTACAAGGGAACCCCCATGAGGCTATCAACCGATTTCTCTACAGAAATGCTGCAGGCCAGAAGGAATGGTAAGATATATTCAAAATCCTGAAAGGGAAAAATCTGCAGCCTAGGATTCTCTACCCAGCCAGGATTATCATTTAGAATAGAAGGAGAGAGAAAGAATTTCTCAGGCCAGCAAAAACTAGAATACAGCAATACTAAACCTATCCTCAAATAAATATTAAAAGGTTTTTTTCTAAATACAAAAAAAGCAAGAAGCTATAGGAAAGAGAAAATCACAATGGGAAAGTAAATCACTTCAATAAGCCAGTGCACGGATTAAAAAAATATTTTTTTTTCACTGAAAGCAATGATAACCACCATGAACAGCAAAAGGATGAATGTGAAGATGTAAAAGAGGACATCAAAATCATATAAACTGTGGGGGAGGAGAGTAAGAGATGTAGATTTTTCTTTTCCAGAATGCGTTTGAGCCTATACGACTCTCAGTCTAAAGCAAGCGGATAAAAGGTGTTAACACACTTGAAAATCAGGGAAACCACAAATCAAAAACATACAATAGATTCACAGAAACCGAAAAGAGAACACAAGCATAACAGAAAAGAAAATCAACAAACCAGAAAAGGAAAAAGAAAGGAACAAAGAAGAAATACAAACTCAATGGGAAAACAAGGTTGAAAATGGCAATAAATACATATCTATCAATAATTACCTTAAATGTCAATGGACTAAATGCTCCAATAAAAAGACATAGAGTGGCAGATTGGATAAAAAATACGAGCCTACAAGAGACCCACTTTAGGTTAAAAGACACAAAGATTAAAAGTGAGGGGATGGAAAAAGATATTTCATGCAAACAGAAATGACAAGCAAGCAGGGGTATCGATACTTACAGCAGGCAAAATAGACTTTAAAACCAAGGCCATAAAGGAAGATAAAGAAGGACGCTATATAATGATAAAAGGATCACCACAAGAAGAGGATTTTACACTTCTCAACATATATGCACCCAATATAGAAGCACCCAAATACATAAAATAAATACTAACAGACATAAAGGGAGAAATTGATAGGAATACAACAGTAGTAGGAGACTTTAATACCCCACTCACATCAATGGACACATTTAGACAGAAAAACAGTAAGGCAACAGAGATCGTAAAGGATACAATGGAACAGTTAGAATTAATATTTTCAGGAGGTTACATTCCCTCCCACCAAAGAAAAATCAGAATACACATTCTTTTCAAGTGCACATAGAACGTTCTCTAGGACTGACCACATATTATGGCACAAAACAAGCCTCAACAAATTTAAGAGTATGGAAGTTATTTCAAGCATCTTTTATGACCACAAAGGCATGGAACTAGAAATCAACCACAGAAAAAGAAATGAGAAAAAAAAAGACTACATGGAAACTAAACAACAAGCTACTAAAAAAACCAGTACGTCAATAATGAAATCAAAGAGGAAATTTAAAAATACCTTGAGACAAATAACAATGAAAACACAACCATACAAAATCTGTGGAATGCAACAAAAGCAGTTCTTAGAGGGAAGTTCAGAGTGATACAGGCCTTCTTCAAGAAACAAGAAAAATCTCAAACAACCTAACCTCCCACCTAAAAGAATTAAGAAAAAGAAGGACAAATAGGAGAAGAAAGGAAATAAAGATCAGAGAGGAAATAAATAGAGATTAATAAAACAATAGAATAAAATCAAGAACTGCTTCTTTAAAAGGGTAAACAAAATTGACAAACTTCTGGCCAGGCTCTCCAAGAAGAGAGAGGATTCAAAAAAACAAAATAAGAAATGGAAGAGCAGAAATCACAACTGATACCACAGAAATACAAAAACCATAAGAGAATACTATGAACAAATTGGACAACCTAGAAGAAATGGACAAGCCCTAGAAACACTGCAGCCCACCAAAACTGAATCAAGAAGATAAAGATATTTGAACACATGGATCACTAGAAGTGAAATAGAATCTGAAAAACAGAAAACAAAACAAGCAAAAACAACTCCCTACAAACAAAAGTCCAGGACCAGAAGGCTTCACAGACAAATTCTACCAAACATACAAAGAATTTATACCAATCCTTCTCAAATGCTTCCAAAAGATTGAAGAGGGGGGAATACTTTCAAAGACATTCTAAGAAGCCACCATCACCCTGATATGAAAACCAAAGACATCACCAAGAAAGAAAATTACAGGCCAATATCTCTAATGAATATAGATGCAAAAATTCTCAACAAAATATTATCAAACTGAATCCCACAACATATAAAAAGATCATACACCATTACCAAGTTAGAGTCATCCCAGGGTCACAAGGATGGTTCAACATACGCAAATCAATGTGATACACCACATCAATAAAAGAAAAGACAAAACACACATGATCTTCTCAATAGATGCAGAAAAAGCATTTGATAAAACTCAACACCCATTCATAATAAAACTTACCAAAATGGATATAGAGGGAACATAACTCAGCATAATAAAAGCTATTTTTGATAAACCCACATCCAACATAATACTCAAAGATGAAAAGAGGAAACCCTTCTAACTATAATCGGGAACAAGTGAAGAATGCCCACTCTCACCACTTTTATTCAACATAGTATTGGAAGTCCTAGCCACAGCAATCAGACCAGAAAAAGAAATAAATGGTATCCAAACTGGAAAGGAAGAGGTAAAATTGTCATTATATGCAGATGATATGATAGTCTATATAGAAAACCCTAAAGACTCCACACAAAAACTACAATAAGTGATAAATGAATTCAGCAAGGTAGCACGATACAAGGTTAACATACAGAAATCAGTTGCATTTGTTTACACTAGCAATGAAATATCAGAAATGTAATTTTAAAAACCAATCCCTTTTAAACTCACATCCAAAAAAAAAAAAAGAAAAATTACTGAGGAATAAACCTGACCAAGGAGATGAAAGACTTACATGCTGAGAACTATAAAACATTAATAAAGGAAACTGAAGATGATTCAAAGAAATGGAAAGATATCCCATGCTCTTGGATTGGAAGAATTAATATTTGTTAAAATGGCCATATTACCCAAAGTAATCTACAGATTTAATGTGATCCCTATCAAATTACCCATGACATTTTTCACAGAACTAGAAAAATCCTAAAATTTATATGGAACCATAGAACCATTTATATGGAACCATAATCCTAAAATTTATATGGAACCAGAATTACCAAAGCAATACTGAGGAAAAAGAACAAAGCAGGAGGCATAACCCTCCCAGACTTCAGATTATACTACAAAGCTACCATAAGCAAAACAGCTTGGAATTGGCACAAAAGCAGACATGTGGAT
The DNA here is from genome assembly GCF_949774975.1 of Lagenorhynchus albirostris. Taxonomy (NCBI): domain Eukaryota; kingdom Metazoa; phylum Chordata; class Mammalia; order Artiodactyla; family Delphinidae; genus Lagenorhynchus; species Lagenorhynchus albirostris. The sequence goes on from NC_083116.1 coordinate 129,169,158, forward strand.
CAATGGAACAGGATAGGGAGCCCATAAATAAACCCACAGACCTATGGTCAGTTAACCTTCGACAATGGAGGCAAGAATATACAATGTGGAAAAGACAGTGTCTTCAGCAAGTAGTTTTGGGAAAGTTAAACAGCCTCATGGAAATCAATGAAGTTAGAATACACCCTCATCCCATACACAAAAATAAACTCCAAATAGCTTAAAGACTTAAATATGACATGACACCATAAAACTCCTAGAAAAGAACATATGCAAAACATTCTCTGACATAAATAGTACCAATGTGTTCTTAGGTCAGTCTCCCAAGTCAATAGAAAGAAAAGCAAAAGTAAACAAATGGGACCTAATCAAACTTATAAGGTTTTGCACAGCAAAGGAAACCATAAACAAAACCAAAAGACGACCTATGGACTGGGAGAAAATATTTGCAAATGATGTGACTGACAAGGCTTAATTTCCAAAATATACAAACAGCTCATATAACTCAGTATCAGAAAAACAGAAAACTCAATCAAAACATGGGCAGAAGACCGAAATAGATATTTCTCCAAAGAAGACACACAGATGGCCAACAGGCCCATGAAAAGATGCTCATCATCACTAATTATCAGAGAAACGCAAATCAAAACTACAATGAGGTACCACCTCACGAAGGTCAGAATGGCCATCATTAAAAAGTCTACAAACAATAAATGCTGGAGAGGGTGTGGAGAAAAGGAAACCCCCCTACACTGTTGGTGGGAATGTAAATTGGTGCACCCACTATGGAAAACAGTATGGAGGTTCCTCCAAAAACTAAAAGTAGAATTGTTATATGATCCTGTAATCCCAGTCCTGGACATATATCTGGACAGAACTCTAATTCGAAAAGATACATGCACCCCAGTGTTCATAGCAGCACTATTTGCAATAACCAGGACATGGAAACAACCTAAATGTCTATTGACAGATGAATGGATAAAGAAGATGTGGTACATATACACAATGGAATACTACTCAGCCATAAAAAAGAATGAAATCATGCCATTTGCAGCAACGTGGATGGACCTAGAGATTATCATACTAAGTGAAGTAAGTCAGACAGAGAAAGACAAATACCCTATGACGTCACTTATATGTAGAATCTAATATATGACCTAAATGAACTTATCTACAAAACAGCCTCATATACATAGAGAATAAACGCGTGGTTGCCAACGGGGAGAGGGTGGGGGAGGGAAGAATTGGGAGTTCGAGATTAGCAGATGCAAACTATTATATATAAAATGCATAAACAACAAGGTCCTACTGTATAGCACAGGGAACTACATTCAATATCCTATAGTAAACCATAATGAAAAGAATGTATATGTGTGTGTGTGTATATATATGTATATATATATATATATCCAAATCACTTTGTTGTACAGCAGAAATTGGCACTATTGTAAATCAACTATACTTCAATAAAATAAATTTTAAAAAAGAAGTGACATGAATTAAGGCCTGAAATAAATATCAACACATGATCCATATATACAAATATGTTAAATATGGCATGCAGCCAGGTTTAGATTTTAGCTCTGTGTTTCTACATCATTTTTTTTTTTTTTTTTTTTTTGCAGGACGCGGGCCTCTCACTGCTGCGGCCTCTCCAGTTGCGGAGCACAGGCTCCGGATGCGCAGGCTCAGCGGCCATGGCTCACGGGCCTAGCCGCTCCGCGGCATGTGGGATCTTCCCGGACCGGGGCACGAACCCGTGTCCCCTGCATCGGCAGGCGGACTCTCAACCACAGCGCCTCCAGGGAAGCCCCGTACATAATTGTATTGAGTAAGATTGGTTGTGGTGCAGCTTTCATTCTCTTTTCATTGGTTGTGGTGCACGTCTCTCTTTCAGTGTCTGAAGCCACCAAAACCTCGTTTAGGTTTTACAGTTACAGAAAGTGAGTGCAGTGCTCTGACCAGTGATGATATTGGTATGTAGGCAGTCCTGTTTTGGTAGTTTCTAAACCAGCAGCAACACACACATTTTCTGAATCTGAGATGTCAAAGGGAATTATACTACACTTTTAAATTACTGATTGATATACAAGTACTGCATTTGTCCCCAAGGATAGCAGCTTCCTTACAGTGTTTCTTCAACTTATTTAGAAATATTTCATTTTGCAGCTGAACATCCTGGAAATCAAAGCAGTTAGAACAAAGTTTTTATATAGTGCATTTGATGTTTTTAATTCAGAAAATGTTGGTAAGTTGTGCACTGCTACTGTATGGTTTTTCAAAAACCCATATGCCTACTACCATTCACAGTTTTTAAAAGATCAAATGTAGCTTGGTTCTGTCCATTAAGTCAAATTAGTATTGATAAATCTGAAGTTGGCTCCATGCTATTCAGCTTCCTCTATCTGCAGAGATAGTGGTCGTCTAACTGCTTTGTGAAATCCTCACGGAGTCTTCCAATCTACACTTTTCTATTGTCCCTGAAAATATGAAAAATACATATTGGATATTTTTAAATTATGTATTAGAAGTACATTCATGGATGCATATTTTGCAATTTTTTTTTATTCTTTGTTCTGCACATAGATCTAGCCAATTCTTTGAAACTGCAGTAGAGTACACACTGGAATTTACTTATGTACACCACTTGCTCGGTCTAAGTCATTTCCATTTTCAAATCACATGGCCAGCAGGCAGAAAATTTGGGATCCAACTCAGACTCTGTCAAAAAAAAAAAAAATCCCCCAGGGATTAAATATTTCTTGCTTCTCATTGAAAGGTTTTGCTGAGTAACATACAAA